>NW_008594455.1:17362-21388 GCF_000691845.1 Merops nubicus | reverse complement strand
TAACATAACTAACACTGCCAAAATAAAACCCCACTGAGTTTCATGGTCAAAAGATGCTCTACTCTGCAGGAGATTCAAATGCCTGAAAAATATGGGGGCTGGGGGAGAAAACTTTCCAATTATTGATACATTTTGGAATTGAGTATGTTCAAGGGGAAGAATGAAGCTTTCTGAAGAAAGGAAATCCTCCAATGGAAGAAAGATGAACAATACTCAGCACCATTTTACAAAAAAAAAAAATCCCTTTTTTTTTGTTTTTTAAAAGAAGGGAGAGTGAGGGAATTGAAATTCTTCACTTAAAAGCTCATTTGAGTGAATTGAGGTAAAAACCAGATGAATAAAAGTCTTTCAAAGATGCCCACGTTTGCCTGGACACTAAGTTTGTCCCTTTTCCCCAAAACTTCCTCACTGAATGAACAATGAAAAAAATACATGAAAAATGACAGCTTTGGAAAGGTGTACTAAGCACCAAGCATGAGCTCAAGCCCTTGCCCTGAAGGATTGATCTCTACCAGAGGCACCACTGCTTTGGGTCACCAGTGAGGACTACTTAGGGGTAGAGATGGCCTATATAAAATGTTGAGGGGAGTGTTTGGGGCTGGGTTAGTTTTGTTTCTTCAGCTCAAGCCAATTGAGATGGCTGGGAAAAAGCAGGTAAGGGTTGTTTGGTTTTTTCCCCTGTATTAGCCTGGCTCTGTTCTCCCAGGCCACCCCAGAAAGACTGTATGTCACCTACCATGGGCTGGCATTAAAATAGTCCCTTCAGCAGAGCCAGAGAACAGACTGATGGTGCCACAGGACATTGCCCATGGACATTCACACTCTCTGCTGGCACACATAAGGGGAAGTCACAACGTGCCCCTGTCACTGCCTGTGGCCCTCAGTAGCTTCTGCCTACTGAAACCCTTGAAGAGAACTAATCCAAGAAATCTGATGCTGTAGAACAGCTCGTTTCCATCAGGCCCTGAAAAATGGTTAACAACTTTTATCTGGTCTCCCCTCATCACTAAATGCAATATACTCTCTCTGCTCCAACAAAACAAATTTGTTATTCAGTTTTCCAGAGGTCAAAAAGCAAAATCAAGTCACATCATCACAGAATCAGATAACATAACCAATACCAAGCTATTCAGATGGGAAGAAATCCTCAGATGGACAAAAAAAACCACGACAGACAAACTAGATCCTTTTATGTGTCCCTTTAATAAAATACATTTGCATAGTCACCTTACAACTTTGTTTAAAAACAAAGATGAACAATTGCCTCATGCTAAGCACAGCCTGCATTTGCACATCTTAACATTCATCCTCAAACATGAATACTCTAGCTGGAAAAGAACAACAGAGGAGATTTTAAGGCAGCACACACCATTACATAGCATTTTATTTGTTCATTACATTAAAGCAGCAGGATGCTGTAGCAGCTCCCAACACTACTACAGGCCAAGGTTCGTCAGCATTCCTACGAGCAGACTTATTTACAGGTGTTTTCAGCCCAGCTCAGGAAAACCACAGAGGGGTGTGGTCTGACAAAGCCCTGAGACAGCATCAATGGCCAGAGACTGGCAGGAGATTTCAGTTAATTTCAGTTACTAGCCTGTAACCCTTCTGATGGAGCTTTACACCTCCTGCACTCCTCCCAGTAACGCCAGTGGCTCCGAGGCCACGCCGGGGCTTCGTCTGCATTCCCAGCCCCACACCAGCTGCCCCCTCACCCCACCCCTCCAAACTGGTCTCTTGGGAGGGCACAAGACCTGCCTGCGTGGGTCCAACCATGGGTCAGGAGCTCAGCTCTGTTCACTAAGCTTTAGTAGAACTACACTTCTGTAGGTTGTTGGCCCATCACGCGAACCACACCGTCAGAGAATTAGGAAGTGCTTCAGTACCTCTTCTTGTGCATTTACAGTGTCATTTATATTACCTCAAATTACACCATGGCCCCTCTATTCTCTGCTGCCCCACAGGAAGCAATATTAAGCGAGCACTATGCTGCAGGCAGCATCATATTTTGGGTTCCTGGTTGGCTCCAGTTTTAACTGTTAACCTTGCATGGCTCTGAGCAACATTTAGACTCTCAGTGCTTGACTGGGAACCATCAGTTCAACAAAAAAAAAACCCCAAATATTTTCCACTTTGTCCTTAGTTCCACAGCCAACCTTTTTCACCCAAATAAGGGATGAACACTTCAATGCTAGTTCTACTTGGCTGGCTGGGATGAGAGCTGAACTCAGCTCTATGGACTTTCCTCAACAAGAGAGCAGACTGCACACAACCAGAGAAAAAGTAACATTTTTTGAAAGATAAAGTCTGCTTTACCAGAAGATTACTTTAAAATAATCTTGCCTTACATCTTAATCTCATCCTTAGCACAGTCTTTCCTATGGTACCTGATGTATGTGTTCAGTTCTTTCTGCAGCAGTGAGGAGAGCAGAGCTCTCAGGGGATTGTGCTGGAGCTGTGTTAGGCAGACTTCTGCAGCAGAGATAAAGACTGAAGGCAGAGACTACATCTCTTTCCATCAGGGTTATTAAAGTGTAGTATTATTATTGTCTTTGTTATTACCAGTAGAGAGTTTAAGAGTGTATTTGGGTAATACTGAAACATGGAAAGGTAACTGTGAAAGCCCCAAATGCTTAACTTCAGTCCTCATTGGTTCAGACTGAGGGGCAGCTGTTTTCAACAGCTACCAATGCTCTTATCTACATATCCAACAAAAGGGGTCCTTGTGTCAAACTTCACCTAACACTACCCTAATCTCCAATTGTATCAGTTAAAAAATGGGTAGAACAGCAGTTGCTTTTGGAAAATGCCATGTAGCTGTTTCCTAAAACATTCAGCTAGGATGTGAAGTTGTGTTACATTTTTCAGAGAATTAGTAGCAATTTGACATTCAAGGAAAACTCACTGAACATGGGGAAGTCAGTTTGGCTCAAATTCCACATGCTAACAGTGCCTTTTAGAAATGGGCTAATTGATAAAATCACCTAATTGTTAGACTATAATAAGTAACTGTTTGATGCCCGTGGAGTAGCACAACACACTTCAGCCTGGATTAAACAGGCTTTCAAAGTCAGAAATTCAGAGAAGGCAATTCAGGGTAATCAGCATATTTTAGTAGAAATACTTAAAATGTAGTTTCATAAGGAAATCAAGTCAGCTAGAATACTTGAGGCATTATCTAGCACATTATTTGCCTACAATAATACGATTTCATTCTGTAACAAAATATTGGTTTAGACAAAATACATCCAGAATAAAAATCCTCTTCTAGTATTCTTGTAGGCACATTGCTGTAGTCTGTATTGCACAAAAGATATGTCTCTGAACTAAAGGGCACGTACACATTATTTGATCAAGTATATTAAATACATAACATGTGTATTAAATACATAATATAGACATTCTGGTGAAAGGCTTTTAAATCTCTGCAACTGGACTAACCTTTTCCTGATAGTACCTTCACAACATTCAGGTGTACAGTAAACAAGCAGTGTTTTGTAAACATTTCTGATTGCATAAGTGACCTTTGTAGTTTCATAACCAAGCTCAGGAAATCAACTAAATTAAATACCACGTCTACCAGATAGCTCCTGTTGTTACAGGAGCACAGAACTATTTAATCAGACAAGTAGTCTGCTACTGGATGAATCCCTTTATTTAAAGCAGTATTGGGGTTATAGTTCTGAAGCTCTAGTCTCTCCCTCCCCCCAAAGTCATCAAGCATGGGCACCTTTACTGCACCATACTGCTGATGTGCCATAATGTACCTTTAAGGATCACTTTGGAGCTGAGGAGCATGGTTACATTTCTAAATCCAGATACTCTACCTTCAGCTCCAGGTGTCTGTTAGTGTTTCTTTTCTGGAAACATCTCTTTACCAAGGTTACCTCTGTGTTAGGCTGCTAATTTATTGAACAGAAAGAACAGCAGCTTTCAGATAGTATTTACTTTAAGTCACTGCAGACCATAGCCAAATAAAGAAACTATTCAGTATCACTAACTATTTAATGAAGAAAAAGGACAGGG
>NW_008594455.1:2782-17311 GCF_000691845.1 Merops nubicus | reverse complement strand
AGTCTAGTAGCACAGAGGCTGTGTAAGTACCTTCTGCAGTAACCAGCACATTTGCTAAAACTGAAAGCAAATATGAATTCTCAGAATTAAGTACTTAAAGGCAGGAGGTTGTTTAGGGATAGGACATATCGAGCTGAAACAACCTGAATTCCTGCTATAGTACTACTGTGAAGGAAGCAAAATAATAAAATATCCTCCACTCTATGCTTAATAGTTCTTTCCCCAGTTAAAAAGGGTATTAAAAGGCTGGATGGATTGCACCAGATCTAAATCTCAAGATCTTGTACCATATGTTTGTAATCACAGTGACTACCAGCAGCAGAGACAGGTAAGGTCTGTTTTCTGGCTGAGCTTTGTAGGCTGCCAATTTTAACAGCTCAATATTGAAGAGATTAAATCAAATCCAATAGAACAGTAATCAGTGAGCATTTTAATTCTGCAAAGTATGTACATTACAACATTAAAAGAACACAACTGCCCATTCAAAACAGCTTTGATAAACTGTGCCAATAGTGGGTCTTTGTGTGTCTGCAATCCCACCATGCAAACGATAACTTGATATGCATGCTAATGATCTGCCATTACCAATACCAAAGGAAAATACTAAAGGAAACAAGAGTGAACAGCAGTGAAAGCCACACAAAGACCCACTATCCTTTCTGCTTTTACAAATCCACTGTAACTGCAGATGATAAGAAAACCCACAAAAACCTAATTTCTTGACTGGATCTAACGTTCAAACGAAGCAAAAGGCTTGTGTCAGACACGTGAGCAGGGCTGGCCACCCTGCCTCCACGCTAGTCAAACTTGGATAGTGGGTCTCTGAGGTGCTTTCACACTGGAAGACAACATTGGGTCCTAAAAAAAACAAAAAAAAACAAAAAAAAAAGAAGGATAAAATGAACATAAATTTGAAGAGTGAAACATATGAGTTCTACGGACAAAGACAGAACAACACCAAAAAGGCCAGAAAGGAATGACAAGCATTCCACTTTCTGCCAACAGACATCACGAGCTGCTACTCCTGCAGTTTCACATTCATTAACACACACAGTTTTAAGTGCTTGTGACCAGCCAACACTGACTCTGAAAAACACTTGTTGTCCATTCACTTGAAGAAGAAAGTTTTCTTCCCAAGGAAGACTCCTGTTACACACTCTCAACAGTACAAGGTCAAGCTCTAGGAGTATTTTTTTTCTACCAAAAAGGCCAGAAAGGAATGACAAGCATTCCACTTTCTGCCAACAGACATCACGAGCTGCTACTCCTGCAGTTTCACATTCATTAACACACACAGTTTTAAGTGCTTGTGACCAGCCAACACTGACTCTGAAAAACACTTGTTGTCCATTCACTTGAAGAAGAAAGTTTCTTCCCAAGGAAGACTCCTGTTATGCAGTCTCAACAGTACAAGGTCAACTCTAGGAGTATTTTTTTCTAAAAGCAATGGTAAAATCCCCTGAGATTTCAACAAAGCCAGGATTTCTCCTGAGAAACTTGTAAAAAGACATTAGAAAATAAAATAAATAAAAAAAAATCAACAAACTTGCAACAAAAAGCCCCATAGGAATTTATTCATATTAGCCCATGAAAATTAACCCGTTCAACTCTGTTCAAAGCCTGAAAGAAATGAACTTTGTCTCTAGTAACACGTGTCCATGAAGTAGGGTGTGCCACATCACTCAAAATATCCATCAGAAACCAAGGTCTAGTGAGCCTAGAAGAGGCACTGCAGTCAGTGAAGGCAGAGGTATGACAGGGGCTGCAGCTGCACGCATCCTGTGGGCAATCCAGAGCTCCTCCAGACCCCAGGACCTCACCCTGGAAGCTTTTATCAAGCCTGACTGACATTCACCAAACAATTTTAGAAATACAAAATGACTGTGTCACCATGAACTGAAGAACTGATTTAGTATTTGATACTTGGTGAAAAAAGGTGTAAAATTCTGGAGCTGATGAACAAAATCTTAGAATAAACTAATAATCTTCCTATGTTCAAAAATTAATGTGGACCTGCAACATGCAAACACCTCAAAGCTGCTGATCCCACCTGCTCTTACTCCATCATCATAAGGAGAAGGTACTGGGCAGTAACTAGAGAACTCTAAAATGTGTTGTCCACATATGGATGCAGAAATGCATCTGCCATAAGCATGTCAGTTCAGAAGTTGTTTTTTCAGTGTGAACACTCCTGAAAATCCATCAGCTTTGTTCATGAGACAGTGGTGGTCAGTAATTATTTGTGTTCTTTTATACATGGAGATAAACTTCTGGAAATACAAATCCTTGTTGTTGAAAGGACAGGACTTGCCTCACATCTCTACCATGCCACATCTACAAGTAATGTTTGGGGAGGAAAAAAAAGTAGGTAGAGCTGGTCATATTACTATTAACATCAAGTTTATACCTAAGGAAATTCACACTGTTGACATATGTGTGTCAAGAACAGTCTACAGATAGAGGATCTGAGGAACTGCAGCAAAGCTGGGCTACGAAAAGAAAAAAAGAGTGAAAGAAACAATAACTATATGTACATTAGAGTAGAAAAAAACTGGTGCAACATTCAGGTCTATGAAACACCAGTCTCAGAAAGGGAGATGAGATACCTCAGATAAGAGGAACTAGAAGCCTCTGCACACTGAGCCAGCTACATCCACCTGGCTGAGCTGCCCAGGTCTCAGCAAGAACACCCCTGAGAGATGAACTGACCTTGAAGACTAAAAGACATCCAGCAACCAAGTATGCAGATGCAGCTGGACCATGTCTTGCCTCCATCTGAGGGGAGAAAAATCTCAACTAAAGAAAATGGAAGTACAAGGTGCAGACTGGTCCCAGGGACAAGAAGACAAACTGGTATCTCACTGAAAAAGTCAACAAATAAGGAAAGATAAGTTTGTAAGATCAACTGTTTAAGGCAGATGAAGACTGGCCAAAACCCAAAACTATCTCAAGAGTAGGCCACTGGGAAGACTTGTGCACCTACTGCCTTACATATCCCTTGGGAAAAACAGGAAGAAAACCCAGTACTCACATCCTAGACAGGTACTGGCAATACACAAAAGATCTGACCCTGAACAGCTGAGCAAACAGTCAACAAAAACCAGAAGTCTACAGGTATTTATATCTTATATACTCTTTATGCTGACTTTTGTGCAAATATTAGGATAAGGGCTATGAAAATGTCATTAAAACATGAGTAAGTCTAACCATCACCAAGGTCACCAACAGCACAATTCCAGTATTCTGTGCTCTGCAATCACCTGGACTTGGATGTGCTTACAAGAGCTGCTGACAGACCTAGGACACCCTTCACTGATTTTGTTTCTTTTTCCTGGCAGAGACCCTATGCCAGGATGTGCAGCTACACCAAGAGGAGAGGCAAAGTTCTCAGCACAGCTCAGTCTGCCCAGAGAGCTATTTCAGAGAAGAAACCTCTCTGACCTAAGTTCCTTCTTTGCTAGGGAAGTTTACCATTACAGCTGGAACTAGGAAGGCCCAGGAAAGACTCTGGACACAAGGGTGGTCCATGTAACAGCATTGACATTTTTGGGAAAAGCAGAATTTTCCTAAGCCACAAACCTATCTGAGTAAACCAAATCTGCCTGCTCCCTTTCAAAGCCCACTACATTTGACCATCTAGAAAAGACAGTGGGAGAAACTGCTATTCTTCAACAGAAACTTTACAATACTAAAGATGAGCAATTCTTTGGAAGAGAACAAAGCATTTAAAAAAATATATTCTGTCATTATCTCTAAACTGGTCCCTAGAGGGCCACATTGACATTTCTGTGGGACAAATCCTTAGTGAGCTCAAAAATACTGGTGATAGTTTCTGTACTATATTTAGAGAAGAGAAAAAAAAAGCTTTAAAGAACTCCAAGGAAGTTTGAAAGTTCAGTCAGTACATATTTAAGCATTTCTGTGGTTACTGGAGAGTGGTCAGTGCTGGCTTACTGCTAACAGCACTTACTAGCTCAGAGTTGACACCACAGGGCAGAAGCCCAGCTGAAATGTGTGTGCAGTTCTGAGCTTGAGCTAACAAGCCACACTGGGTTTGGGCACATCCTGGACTTTAAGCAGGATTCCTCTTGAGGTTTCCAAATGCCTGTGTTTTTAGTATCACAAAAGAGTGGCAAATCCCAGCACAAAACTGATGCACAAGTTTGCTTCAAATACTCAAGAGAATTTTTTTTTTTAGAAATCAGCATACTTGTCATTCACCAATATGCAGATTTTGTTAACTAAGCACCAGCAGATGTGCTTCATAGCAGACTACTTCTAAAACAAACGTTTAACAGCCAAGCACAGAGGACCTGGTGCACAGCTGCTCATCTGGCTGACCCTTCTCAATATGCTTTCAAAGGAAAATTCTCTTCATGCAGCCAGAGTTTGATGTGGATGGAGTATTTTGACCTCACAACACTGAAATCTGAGGAAAAGCCTAACAACCTATCAGCAAACAATGAGATGAACTTAATCATAGTATCAAAAGTTTCCAATGACAACTTATCACTGCTTTTGTGGACAATGAGTGGTATATGTGAACACCTTGCACTTAATCATGCTCAGTCACATAAGTGGCAGCACACACAGTGTGATAGGCTGGTACCTTCATCATTTCTGAAAATTCAGAAAGTTTTAATACTCAGACAGAATCTCACTTTTATAGCCCATCTGGATTTAGCCTATATAGTTTCTTCCAAACTGAAGACTTTGAAACTGAAGACTTTGAAAGGATTTATTTGAAGGATTTAGATATGCCTAATCAAAAGGATGTTAAGTTCAATCTAAATGCAGAAGCTTTTGATATCACAGCTATGCTGTCCAGAGACATTTATAAATAAATAAAATCGTGCTCCCAGAAATGTGAGCACAGATGTAATTTAGCTAAAAAGAAAACCTCAAGAATAGTGCATACTCTGCTTTGCCCAGGTACCATAAAAATCTACCCAGGGACAATAGTTTAACTTTCCAAGCTGTACCTTCATTACTGAGTCTGAATTCTTCTGGAAAGAACACAACTATGCTGACCAAATCTTGAGTGCAAACTGGTCCTACACACTAGCTATAGGCTGGTAGGAGTGAACCTCAACCAGACTTCTGGATGTGTGTCCTTCCACTGGGAAAATCACAAATGATGCCTAGGGAAAAAGAGCAAGGCTTGTTATGTCAAAGGAGCAACTCTGACAACGTGATACGTTCCCAAACTCACTGATGCCATGGCTTGATATAAAAGCTGGTTTAACCACAGTGCCCCAGGATGAAAAACTGAGGGAGTAAAAATGGTGGTCAACTTCTCTGGGGAGAGGGGGCAAAAAAATGGGGTCTGTGTGGGGACACACAACAGGAACCTTTACTGTGCTTATGTGCAAAAAAGCAGACAGAACTCTGAGCGTCGGATAGGTGTATACTCCAGCATTCAGCTCTCAGCCTGCTCCTAACTTTCAGCTCAGCAGATGTTCTGCTAACCTATCTGGTTGCTCAGAATTGGATGAGAGCTGGATTGCTGAGAGCCAGGACATGTGTATTTACCATAGGATAGACCACTTGGCTGATGCTAGAATCTTCTTCCTATCCTTTCTATGATTATTTTTACTTAACTGTTAAATAGCTTAAATATAAGTTCAAGATGACCACAGCAGAAACTTATTTTGTATTTCATAAAACTTGAGCAAGTTCTCTAACTGAGCACAGTATGCCTGCACTGACTCCTGGTCAGTGGTAGTTATCAGCATGTTTAGAGGAAGGGGAACACCCACCAAACCTAGTACTTTAGCTCACCCTAGCACTCTTAGTATCACACACTGGCTGGTTGGTAAGATGCTGGCTGTTTGTAGGTTAAATAGAAAAGGATTAAAGTAATTTGTACCATTTAAAAGAATTTTTTAAAAGAGTATTCAACGTACTTATAAATTCAGCTGATGTCTGGAACTCTGAATTCTAAACACAGAGCAGAAGAATGGCAAAGCACCTTTGAAATAAAATAACACAATTAATAAAAAAAATGAAAGTGGCTTACACTGCTGACTTGGATCAGAATCCGTGGTCATCTTCACGTAGTTTGAGGGGAAGAGACCTGTCACACCACTGATTTCTCCTTGCCACCAGTCAGCATCATCTTTGCTCAGTACATTAATAAGCTGCCCTTTGGAGAAACTGAGCTCATCTTCATTGTTTGCCATATAATCGTACATGGCTATCACTTGACACACTAGGAAGAAAAAGCAAACAGAGCAGAACACTGTTACACAAGTATTAAGATTGGGTTTGAGTGTTTTACATAACCACAGGAAAGAAACAACAATTTCACATACACTGTTACATAAGAAAAAAATGCCACATGATCTTATCTTGGTGTGGCACTGCCCTCACTTTTATTTTTACACTGGGCCAGGCAGTAATCTTTAATTCCACTTTATATAGCTGTCTACTTATACAGCAAATCAATTCAGTTAGTATAGCATCTATAGACCTTCTATACATTTAAAAATATAGTGAAGTATGCTTCTCTCTCTTCTACTGGCTCAGAAAATAGAGTTTGATTATCTTATAGCTGAGACTTGTGAGAATAACGTGGCAAAGGCAGAGGAAATGTGCATTGGGTAACTGTGAGCTGCTAGACTGGGCAAAGGCCAGTTTTGTCCAGAAAGCTGTTGTATAAGCCAAACAGAGCTGTGGAGAAGAGCACAATTTAAACATGCAGAACAGAACCAAAAAAAACTCCTTTTCTGTGAAATAATCTCATTTGCACCTGGCCATTCAAATGGCCATGAGTGGAAATGTGCTGCTTAGTCTCCCTCCTTATAATAAGCAGTGCATGCAACTCCAAAGGTGTTTGGCAATGACTGCTAGTTTTCTTTAAGATTTTTTCTAGTTTCCAAATAAGTGGAGTATGTATCTTCAGTGCATTCAGCAAAACTAAAAAGTTCTGTCATGACTGATGGACTGCTGATCCTCCCAGATTTCTGGATATCAACATCTTTGTATGACTGAGACTTTCTGTTTTAAGGTATGTATAGGACAGCACAGGATGGCATAGGACAGGAGAGACCCTATGAAGAATTGTTTTGATGCAGAAGTTGTGAAATTTTACCTTTCTTGGACAGAGGCATGAGGTGAACAGACAGGTCTGTCCAGTGACCCAGATTCTGACTAGGACTCTACCTTCCACAGTGACATCACAATCAGATATGACCATGAAACACAGTATTATGCCAGTTATGTAATTCAGACTAGTATCTGAACAACTGAAGCAGTTACATAAAACACTCTAAATTAAATATAAAGTTGTTTTGTCCTGGTTTGTTTGGTTTTTTTTTCACCTGAGGGAGCAGCAGATGTGGTTCTTTCGCTGCTTGGACCCAGTAATTTCACATGGCTGGCAGGAAACCATCCTTTCTGTCTCTTTTTCCCTCTTGCCTGTAAATGTTTAAAATGGTTATTACACTACTAAGAAACCAAAACGTCTCCAGAATGGAAAAAAATGTAACAAATATGTAATGCATTTTAGCCAACAAAAGACAAAAAGTCAGGCTTATAACTCCAACTAAATATTAAAAATATCTCAAAAGGGAAAAAAATCTGTCTAAAGGATAAAACAACCCAATTCAAATAAAGCTGCACCCTAATATATTCTGACAAATGTATTAATCAAAAATTTTTAAGTGCAGACAATTACTTCAGTGCACCATTTAGTTGTAGGGCTGAAAATCTGCTCTACACATTCCACTGATGCATTATCCAAGGAGTCCCAGAACTCAGGTAACAATTACCATAAGCTACTGTTGAAACTCCTGACCTAAGTATTTGACACCACTTCCTACCTAGGACAGTAGGTGAGACTTTGAAAATAATTTCCTCATTTTTCAGTCCCACAGGTGAAGATGATCTCTGCACACACTGAAAAATCAAATATACTTCAGAGTGCACAAAAAGCTGGGATGTAAAAGTGAGCACAGACTTTAGAAAGCAGTAACTGCAGAGTGAGCTCTTTTACAACAAAAGAAGAAGTTAAAAGTAGCAAAAATTGACAATTCTTAGTTCCCTTACCCCCCACTTTATTTTTTTTGTTTTAGTGTGCTTTTTGTGTGTGTGGTTTTTTTTGTTGTTGGCTGGTTTAGTTTTTCCATTTGTTTGTGTTTGGTTGGTTTGGATTCTTTGAAGCTTCTTCCTGAAGCAGTACTGGGCCTATTTTTCTCCAAATACAGACTATTCATTGTCTTCTGTATTCATGTATTTTTTTGCACATATTATGGATAAATTTTCCACTGCTGTTAATTGACAGAAACTCAGTGCAGCAATTCCTCAGCTTGCTCACTGTGATCTCTTCTCCAGTATCTGCAGAGCAAGCTCTTTTTATAAACATATGCTGAGCTGTCAGATCAGCCTTGTTCTAGCTGCTGGGGAGGGAAGGTAGGTGTAAGGAGAGCATTCACTCCACACAGCTGCAGAATACCTCAGGAAAGGCCCACTCAGTGCCATTAAGGGGACAGAACCTTCTGTTGTGCTGTTCCATCCCAATATGTTACTGAATGCTGTTACCAATAAGTGACATGTTCAAATTCAGGCTAATGTTGCAGACTCAGCTAAAATTCACCTGAATAAAAAGGTAACAGAGACATTCTAAGATCATGATTTAACTTTTTGCATTGATGAGAAGTGGGAACAGCAACCTTCACAAGAGCTGGCTTCCAACTCCAACCTCCAAGAATTCCTGTTCTTTCACTAGAATAATTTTACAATTTAATGTTATACCACTTAAATCCTAATTAATTTACTAACTGGCAATATCCTTCTTCCCCCTCCCATGCACGTATTCATTGACAGTTTTACTATTTTCTGTGACCCAAAAACACACCCAAACAAAAAAACTCACCAAACCCCATCAGCAATCCAAAGTTTAATTAAAACAATTTTTTTCCAAGTATGGTTTATACAAGATGAAAATAACTTTCTAGCCAGCTTTTTAAAAAAAAAACACCTGTAATTAGTTCTTTTCTTGAATTAAGCCCCAAATCACCTCCTGCTGTTCATGAAATCACAATTATTTCTCCTTCAATAACTACCTGCAACTCTCCTTGCCACCATCCACTAGCATTTTTCTTCAGAATAAGTATTAGCTGTCCTGGAGCAAGACTAAGCTGTTCAGCTCCTGATGCAGCATAGGCAGTAGTAACCTGAGCAATTTCTGAAAAGATAATATATTAATTGCATTTGTTATTTTTTCATTACAGTAAGAGCTAGATCCACAGAAATATCCTGGTACATACAATGCAGCTAAGCACATTAGCCACCATTAAACCACTGCTATGAATATAAATGCTCAGGGTCAATTAAGAAACAGTCCTAAATGTTAAAAAGTTATCACACACTCACCAGGTTTCTTATTTCCTGTTCCAGTTTTGCCAGCATTACCAGAAGCCTACAAAAACACAACAATCACCTTTTAATGTGAAATAAAAACAGCAGAGTTAACACCTACTTTAAGCATGTGGACAGAAAAGCATGTGGAGATTTTGATTTTGAGTTAAATATTTAACAAAATTCTATCCTGTACAGAAATAGACAATGTGACACTGGCTAGAGCACTGATTTAGCACTCAAGCTACCTAGGCTTTTATTTTCTGTTAAGCACATTATCCTCTACTTAAAATCACTATCTAAGATAAATATCACTATCAATGCCAGCAACACAACAAAACTGAGAAAAAGCACTGTGCATTAGTTCTCAGAACACAAACTTACTTCTTGATCCTTTGGTCTGACGTAGTTGGAGGGGAAGATTCCAGTTCTGCCATTAATGCTCCCAGTCCACCACTCCCCTTCCTTCTGGGTCACCAGGATCTCCTCACCTTCCGTGAAAGTCAAGTCACCAGGCTCAGAGCTTGAGTAGGAGTAAAGTGCAACATACTCTGTGCAAACAGCACACAAAGAAGGAAAGAAGAGTTTCAGAAAGGAGAATAAAAGTACATCAGATGGAAGTAAAGGTATCTTTGATATCAGCTTTCATCAATGTGTTCGTAACACGGCTCGTGTTTTCACATGTTTGTGAAGCAACCTACCTACCTGCTTGATTGTGATCACCTCTCATCTCCTGCTTACAACTCTGGATTGCAGGCAAATGACTTTGTACAGGTAGATAGATTTGGCACAGTGAGAGTTACTATCCTATGATCATCCTGCAGATCAGCAGAGGCTTACAGACCACAACTTGAAAGCTCCCCTCTCGTGTTAAGTATTCCACCTCACCTCTGTGTTTCACAGAAAGCACCTACATTCCACACCCACCCCTCACTAAAATCATTCTTATCTCACCAACACAGCAAAAGCAAAGAAACAAGTGGAACTAAAATATAACTGGGGAAGCATGTGGAGATACAATAGATTAAGACTTAGAAGGTGCTTCCCACAGATTTTTCTCTAGTAATATTTGGTTTTAGTACCTACTAATTAGGAGAGAATGACCCAAACTCAGGAGACTAGAAGTCTCTTCTCATGTCTCTACAGTATAGCAAAATACAGTAGAGAACAAGAGGAAGAGAACTTGGCTTATGGGTATGAGACATATCTAAATTTTCAGAAATAAATTAATGCTCAAGCAGAAGTCTTAAAAACAAAAACAACACCCAGGCCTATGTGTAACCTGAATTAGTGATAAGCTTTGCTGGAGTTCCTGTTTCAGAATTCTCATAGCAGTAGCTCAACATGTGCACTGTATCTTTTGGGCAAGCTTTAAAGGGCCTGCTCAGAAATGCTTCACACATTTAAGCTTATTCCCATGCCATTAAGCAGGAACAGACTGCCTCATTAAGTGGTATTTCATGCTGTCTTACCCTCTCCTGCTGGGTAAGACTGGGTATGAGGCTTTCTGTTTACAGCTGCATAAACAGCTTCTGGTCTGCAGAAAGAAAAGAGTTTGAGTAAGTAAAAGGCTGATCAAGAACAAATTTATTAGAATGAGACTAAGCTCACTTTGGTTATCTCAAAATTTGTATTGCCTCTCAATTAATTGTAAAGACTTCCCTGACTGTTAAACAGTGACAGGTACTACTAGTATTTATCTACCCAAAAGAAGTACAAATTAAAGATTTTGTCTAAATTCTTTCCTTCTAGAGAATTTCTAAGAACTTCTGTCAGAATACATGAAAAGAACAATTCACACAAATGGTGCAGCTATCCCAGCAGTAACCAGACTCTGAATTGTTACCTTAACAGTTACCTTGCAGCATTATAATAGACATAATAATCCTTTCAAGTAATGAGAATACACTAGTTCTGCAAGATGTGCTTTATAAGCTTGCCATTATTTGTAGATCATTTTGAAATTGGCACTTTCTAAGGCAGAACACAACTACACTGCAAGAGAGCTGACTGGATAATGAACCAAAACAGTCTGGCACTTGATGAATAATCAAACACCACTGATTTTTCACAGCACTTAGCCTTTGAAGACTGATTATTTACACAGTAGTGAGCTCAACATTACTTGGCTTGCCAGAATGAAATAATGGAAGTCTAAACCAGCATGGTGTAAATTGTAAATAGTATTTATATTCTGCACTTTAAAGCACTCCAAGAATTTTGCACTTTAAACCACCTCTTTCTGTAAACTGTTGAATAAAAAACCAAAAATGAAAGTCACACTTACTCCTCTTTCTTGATTTCACTCCCAGGTAAGAGCTTGACATATGATTTTGGAAACCAACCTCTTCCTCCATGCACCTCCCCAAACCACCAGTTTTCCTGCTGCTCCAGGACAGTTATGATATCATTTTTTGAAAAATTCAAGTGGTTATCTTTTTTTGCAGTCCACGAGCAAAGTGCTTGTGCTTTTAAGTTCTCTACAGGCTGCCCCTGTTAAGGCAGAAATGGAGATGTTGATTGACCACACTACCCCAAAATTTGTGGAAGTGTTAAAAACAAACAAACATACATGGATGTATCTTTTATTGCAGTTTAAACAACTTCATTCTTAAGTGATGTCTGGATAGTTTGGTTTTGTTTTTTTTTTAACATTGATGTATACAAGCTGTTGATTAAGGAACAACCTCTCAGCTCTGTTTTTTATTTTTTGGAAATATCTTGTGTGTCTAATTACAGGGGAAAATGATTTTAGAGTTATGAAACATACTGCATGAGTCTTCTTGCTCAGTGGTTCCTGGAAACATACAGCATTACCCCAGTGCACACTAGTGGAGCATTCAAACTAGCTGCTTTATCCTCTAGCCTGTTCAGTGCACTCAGTATTAGAAAAGCTGTGTTGCAGTTTGGTTTTTCTTCACATCAGTTTCACTCACATGAAATGACATGAATCTGAAACACAGCAAGCTCTCCCCTCTCCCACAGCATACCTGCCCATGAACGGGTGAAACGGATCCGGGGGACACAGTGCGAGTGAAAGCTGATTTCTGCTGCCAGGCTGTGCCAGCATTCAGGCTAGAAAAAGGTATGTTTTGGTATTCAGACTCTTCTGCAGGTTTACCTGGTGAAAGTGGTCTGCAAAGTGAATACAGGCATATTTAACCTTTATTTAGAAACTTTTCTTAAAGATAACTTTTAAAATTTTTTTAAATTTATTTATAACTTTCTATTTATACCTTTTTTTAACATGTATAAAACTGATATTAGATGGTCCTGCTCTGGCAGGGGGGTTGGACTCAATGATCTCTGGAGGTCCCTTGCAACCCCTAACATTCTGTGATATTCTATACAATATGAAGCAGATTATCAAATACTTGAAATTTCTAAGCTAAGACTTTCAAGTAGGTTCTTCAACAAGTTTTTAACATTTGTATTTGAAAATCAAACAGCAGATGAAACTATACAGCAAGTTATGCATTAGCTAAATTTACAAAAAGCAAGTTTAACACAAACAAAAACTCACTCTGAAGCAGCTGAGGTAGTAGATAAAGATACTGTAGGAGGAAGTAAGGCCTTCTTAGGAGATAAACATTTTTCTCCTTCTGCTATTTTCTCTACGTAATTGCAAGGAAACCAACCAAAATGTCCTTGAAAACTCCCATAAAGCCAGCCAGGCTCTCCCACAGTTTTTTCATCAACCTATGGACAGGAGGATAAATACAAAGAAAACACAATTAGCAGCATGAAACCCACAGGGCATGTAGTGTCAGCACCTGCTGGCACTCTGAATTGAACAGCATGAGCAGCTCTCACACATGGATCAGCATTTTCATTCTCTTCCCTTTCAAAATTGAGCTAATTTTGCCCTGTTCAGGAAACAGGGTGATGATGCAATTGTACTGTTTTCAGACACAGGTAGAGACAGGCCTCAGAGACATTATATTCCTTCAAAGAGGCTCCAAACATGGGGATTGTGTACTATGCCTGGAGCCACTCTGGCTTGCCAAAAATTACAGTGCATTGTGTTGTATTTGCCAAACAGGCAGCCAAGAGGCAGCAGCTGGTGAGCCCAGCAGTGCACAAAAAACAACTGCTGTAGTTCTGCAGGTAGAATTATATGTGTCCTCTGACTGCATCCAAAACACATCCAAAAATTCTGTATTTACTGTACAATCAGGATAGAGCATCCTCAAACATTCATAGCAATATTGAAGCCTCTATTATGCTGCAAATTAGAAAATTTGTCCAAATTAGCTAAAAATTGGCAGCTCAGCTAGTTAACTGAGGTTTGCAGCGTGGGAGGAAGGGGAGGTGGTGGTGGCTGTTAGCCTATTTATAAAATAAGTTATCAGCAGCTCAATGACAGAGTTGTTTACATCTGAGAAGGAACCCAAAACAAAACCTGCTTCTCTTGTTCCCTCTTCCCTGGCTTCATTGGTATGAAAATGCAAATTAATTATTCAACACTGTTAAACTGAAGGCTAATGCTTAAATGTTTTAATATTTTGTGCCACGTTGCTTTGCAAGTTCTTCCTCATAAACTACCTATATTGCTTATAATCTGAATGAGGAGGAACCATGTGTATTTATATCTTAGATACATAAATATGTTGTATTACCACAGCTGGACATCAGTTTTCACAAGGCCACCTGAATGCACATGCTCTCAAAAGCACATGTGCTGACAAATGATAGAATAGCATGAAATATCACAGATTTCAGCTGAGAGGAGAGAAGACACTTCCAGTCCTACACTGTAATATTATAGATAGCATATTCAGCTGAATCCAGGGAAGTGCTACCAAGGATGGACACAGAATAAACTACTACAGATACCTGCCTGAGGAAGCATCTATAAAGGACCAGACAACAAGAAGCAGAAGTCTATGTTAACAATACGTTAGACAACAGTATTGAGATTCAGAAGAACCTTTCACATCTACTTGCTAAATAACTAGTTTGTTTTGTTTTAATTCAAATTACTTTAATTAATGATTCATGCTTCTCTTTACTGCACTCATATTTCAAGCAGACACTTAAAGGCCAACCTATAGACATACAAGAAATGGCAACAACTACAGTGACACAGGTTAGTGGTGGACCTGGCAGTGCTGGGTGAATGGTTGGACTCCATGATCTTAGAGGTCTTTTGCAACCAAACAAATTCTA
>NW_008594455.1:0-2765 GCF_000691845.1 Merops nubicus | reverse complement strand
TTCCTGCTTGACTGATTTTAGCAAGTTTATGATAAGCATTCACTATTGTTATCCTAAACAGATTCTCATCACCTCTAGGATGTCTAAGATCCAAAGAAGGATTTTAGCTGCAGTCAAGTTTAAATTTTGAGTAAGCCTTAAAACATATCCACATAATGCTTTCCACTCTTAAGACCTTGTGCATCTCAAGGTGTGGGAAGGGGTATTGATCTCTGCAGGTTAAATGTGAAGGGCAAATCTTACCTGAATTATATCCCCAGTATTAAAGCTCATCTCATCATGATTCCTTGCTTCAAATGGATACAAAGCTCTGTAATTTACCAAGGCATCTGAACTCCTGGACTCTGAGACACCACCTGCATTGCCTGAAAGGGTAAGAAAACTAGTGAACATTTTGATAAAGCTGAAGAGATACCACTGCTACAACAACTAATGTTCAGCAGCATTTGTGAAGATTTTACTTTGAAACCTAAAATGCCACCATTTCTATTATCTTTGCATCTATGTTCTCCAAGCCTGTGACTGAAGTTGCTCACAGTGAATGTTTTATACAGTGTAGCTGAGGTGTGCAAATATCTCACAGCACTGTTCTAATTTGGTTCTTGCTGAACTCAGTGATAAAAATGATTACTAAAAACTGACAAGAAATAATGAAAGATGAATGAACTAATCAAAACTGCCTTTAGCAAAAATACTGTTAAACCAGTATTTTTCAAAGTCCTACTAGAGATAGATTGACTTCAGTTCTTAATAGTTTTTAATAAGAGACATTGAGTAATGCAGAAATAAACTAGGCTTCAATGCTAACAAAACACTCTGGTGAGAGTTACATGCCTATCCACCCATCACTGAGCACAACTCCTCCAAATTAGCATTCTGCATTATTGACAGAAAGTAGAGGCCTTAGGAAAAAGCTAAAATATTACTCCTTCCAGCATCTGTGATTTATTGGCCATGATCACTGGAAGAGTTGTCATCAGACTCAAGGGTGCTGAAGACTGATAAATGTAGCCTAAGTGTATAGGATGATTTATTATTAAATAAAAAAAAACAAACCAGCAATCTTTCATGTTTCTTAATAATATTTTAGATGACAAGGCTGCCACAGTGTCACATCCACAATAGTCACATTTAAAGAACCAGATAATGCTCAGGAAAAGAAGAACCATTAAAGCAAAAATCCAACAGACTAAGATTACCTTCATTTTTCCAGGGTGGTTTAAGACTTTTACCCTCTGTTGGTTTCAACAGATCAGCAAACTTCTCATTTATGGTTAATTTAGAAATGTGTTTCTCCCCCTCTTGAGAGTTGGCCACTTCTTTTATCTTCTTCATTTCTTCGTTCTGCTTACGCCTCTCCTCAGCTTCTTTTGCAATTTGTTCTTGCTTTCTTTTATCTTCCAGTTGTCTCTGTCTTTGTTGTTCTGTTTCTCTCAAGATCGTGGCTTGTCTGTTTTTCTCCTCCTCTGCATGAAGCTGTTGTTTATTTTCCCTTTCTTTCATCAAAGCAACTGCTTCTTCAGCTTTCAGCTTTTCTTGAACTTTTTCCTGCATTCTTTCTTCCTCCAGTCTCTTCCTTTTCTCCTGCTCTTCCCTTCGGATATTTTCCTGCCATCTGTTCTCCTTCTCCCGTTTTGCTTTTCTGAAAGGAAAGAAAGAGAGAGGAATAGGAGAACATTCGGATAAAAATTAATGACACAGTGTTCACAGAGTAGCTGACTGAACTTTTTAGTAAAACTGAGGCTATGATTATTGACTACTTTTCTCTCTGGGCAATAAGCTCTTCCAGAGGAGACCTTGTTTGCTCTTAACATGAGTGCCAGTGTATTTCTAGTGTAAATAACAAAGGGATTACAATAGTTGGTAAAGAAACACTGCCACATCCTCCTTGTGCAGTGCCACCACGAGCACTTCTGCCCACCTACATCCTGATGAGCAAGAAGTGATCTGAAAATTGGACAAAGGTGGTTTTATGCTGTCCACCAATGTAGTATCCAAATCTCATGATTGGAAATGAAGATTTCCAAATATATTAATATCAAAATTTCACTTTGGTGTATACATAAAAATAGCCCTTGCATACTGAGCTTTTCTGCTGTCATTTTTTGCCTTCATCTATTGTTGTGATTATACACTTACCCCTGCTGTGGCCACACTCTTCAGCAGACAGAACCTGGAAATGTGACTGTATTCTCTGAAATTATGGAATCACAGAATGGTTTGGGTTGGAGGGACCTTAAAGATCATCTAGTTTCACCCCTCCTGCCATGGGCAGGGACACCTTCAACTAGACCAGGTTGCTCAGAGCCCCATCCAACCTGGCCCTGAACACATCCAGTGATGGAGCATCAACACCTTACCTGGGCAATCCATTCTGGTGCCTCATTACTTTATTAGTCATTATATTCATTATACTATATTACTCAGATGCTATTTTGTGTCTCAACTCTCCAAAGAGGTTATCATCCAATTCAACACCCTTAAAAATCATTGTATTTTATCCATCAAGACCTTTTCTCTGCAAAGAGCAGATCAAACTCTTTGAGCTGCCTTATGAAGATGTTGTTGAAGAGGGGCCATGTCTAGAGGAGACTGATTCATCAAATCACTCTGGCAGGTTCACTTATCTGATGGGCATTTTACTGTGTTTTCAAGCACAGGACAGGAGCTTGTAGGAACTGTGCAGTAGTATTGCTCTCTATCAGATAGTTATGTTCAACAGAAAAATTAACAGGACATCATTATAGAATCATAGAATCCTTTAG
>NW_008594454.1:0-4179 GCF_000691845.1 Merops nubicus | reverse complement strand
GTGAAACCACTTGGAGAGGGGAAAAGGCAGAGATGGGGGGAAAAGGGAAGATTTTGGTCAAGGGAGCCACCCTTGGCTCCTGGCATTGCCACAGGCACCCTGCCCTGCCCGGCTGGCAGGGGTTAAACCTGCCTGGTCCCTCTGGGTCAACACCACGAGCTGGGGGCTTCATCCCAGAGGGGACCAGAGAGACACCAGGGATGCTGCCGGGCTGGCCCCGGGGATGCTCCTCCCAGCAAAACCATTCCCAAAGTGGAGGCAGCAGCACCCTCCCCACCAGGCTGGGACGGGGGTCCCGGGTTGGAGGCCAACCCCTCCACGTCTCGAGCCGCAGCGCCCGACGCCTCTCCTAACCCCGGCGTATTATTGCTTGTAATAAAGCTGTACATTGATTTATTCCTCCCATTATCCCTCCCCTTGGATTTTGTATTGCTCCAGTTCTCTTCCTTTTCATAAAGATGAAGCTTTTCTTTTCAATCACTTATATGACATGATTAATCTTAGTGTTCAACCCCTCCACGTCTCGAGCCGCAGCGCCCGACGCCTCTCCTAACCCCGGCGTATTATTGCTTGTAATAAAGCTGTACATTGATTTATTCCTCCCATTATCCCTCCCCTTGGATTTTGTATTGCTCCAGTTCTCTTCCTTTTCATAAAGATGAAGCTTTTCTTTTCAATCACTTATATGACATGATTAATCTTAGTGTTTACTCTATGGCACTTGGTAATGATTAGTTAGTAGCGTGGCTCTGATTTTTCTGGTTTCAGTCCCAAACATGTATGAATAATAATTACAAATAATACTTAAAAAAAAAAAAACAAAAACAAAACATGACTTCCCAGGTTTTTAAGCTAATACATTCCATCTTCGTGTGTGTGTGTGTGTGTGTGTGTGTGAGTGACTCTGCATTTTGAATGAGTGTAGATACGAGTTTGCATAAAATATTTAATTTAAATAAATATGTTTTGATACGATGATTGTTTTATGATTTCAATTGCTAGCAACAAAGTCCTTCAAAACAGAAACATTTCCTGTGCGAGTGCTATTTTTTTTAATTATTATTTTTTTTGTTGTTGGTGGTATTTTCAGCCAAACTTTTCTACTTCCATTTTTTTTTTTAAATAAAAAAAAAAGATCCGTGGTTATCTTTACAAATTGTGGGTTGCTTTCTAACAAACCGACTCGAAGCATGACGTGTGCCTCCCTTCACTCTTCGTCCTGTCTCTCAGGGTTCAACAAGTCTCTTTGATGGCCTTGGTCCTGCTTTTGCCAGCTCATGATTGTGGCCTTTGAAGTCCAGGTCCTCTGTAGGTGTTGCAGTGAAGCTGAGGCTGAGCTTGGCCTCGCTGTCCTGGGGAGCACAAATGATTTTATGGAGCAAGTGCCAGTGCCTAAAGTGCCTGTTAAGAAGTTTCTCACCAGCCAGCAGTGTGCTCTTGTAGCCAAGAAGGCTCCTGGGGGGCATTGAGAAGAGTGTGGCCAGCAGGTCAAGGAAGTTCTCCTCCCCTTGCCCTCTCTCCCAGTGAGGCCACCTCTGGAGTGTTGTGTCCAGTTCTGGGCTCCCTGGTTCAAGAGAGACAAGGAACCACTGGAGAGGGTCCAGCAGGATCCTCTCAGTGCTTCTCAATATCTACAGGGTGGGGGTTGAGAGGCCAGACTCTTGTCTTGGTGCCCAGCAACAGGACAAGGGGCAACGGGCACCAACTGGAACCCAGGAGGTGTCACCTGAGCAGGAGGAGAAACTTCTCTGCTGGGAGGGTGGCAGAGCCTGGAGCAGCTGCCCAGAGAGGCTGTGGAGTCTCCTCTGGAGAGATCCCAAACCCTCCTGGCTGTGACCCTGGGCACCCTGCTGGGGGTGAGCTGCTGGAGCAGGGGAGTGATGAGATGATCTCCACAGATCATCTCCTTCCAACCCCCACCACACTGTGATGCTGTGAGTGTTTTTCATTCACATTTCAGCCTTTCACAGTCTGTGCTGATGCATCACTTAAGACCCTCCACAGCTGAGGACCACGTAAAGGGTCTTTGGTGTAAATGCAGATCAATGCCATCACACCTGAGAGGCAGAGTGTGGGTCAAATTTGCATCAAGGGTGCTCTTGTAGGTGGGTGTTGAGTGGTGGTCTCCAGGCATCACAAGCAAAGAGAAAAGCTTCATCCTTTTTGTGGTCCATGAAACAACACCACAGCCTACTCCAGCCAGACATTAAATTGTAGGATGTGTCCCTGAGCCTGTTTTGGTCTCTGCCCAGCAGCGTTGCCTCATGTGGGACCATGCCAGGAGCAGGAGAGGGGCTGGAGAAGTCCTGCTGCTCCCTCTTCCTGCTCTGCCCATGCTCCCCGTGGTGCCCCAGGCCCATGAGGTGTCCACAGCCCCCCAGCAGCACCTCAGAAACGGTTCAAAGCAGTGGCCTGGGTGCACGTGTCCAAACCTGGCTCTGCCTTAGGGCCAGCAAAGCCAGGGAGATGCTCCCAGGTCCTTCTTAGAGGGTCCCCCACCCTAGGACTTCAGAGGGACACCCCAAGGCACTCTACAAATGTCACGTCCTGGCAGCTCTGCTGCAGGGGAAGCTGAGAAGGGGGTAAGGAGTTTCTGAACTGCCTTGGTGAGGAGGCACAGGGCACCTCTTGACAAGGTCACCTCCTGCTAATGCCACCAACAGGCCTGATTTGGGACATCAGCTCCCCCCTCCTGTCCTTGTTCCCATGCCCCGAGCAGTGACAGGATCAACCAAGACACCCCGTGAGCCTCTTCTCCCCCTTCCCTTCTCACAAACTGGGGGGTCAGTGGAGGCAAAGCCCATGCCAGGACCTCCTGACAAGACCTGGTGGTGGCCAGAGATCAGTTTTCCCAGGAAAAGGAGTTTGAGGAACCCACCGGGCTGGGATGCAGGAGACTCCCCAGCGTGTCCCCACTTGCTCAGCCCAGAGCCACCTGGGGAGAGGTGGGAGCGTGTCCCTCTGCTCTCCTCACGTCAGGAACAGCCACAGGCCCCACCCGGGAGCCGGGGCCCCCCGAGGGTGCTGGGAGCCCCAGCCAAGGTGAGGTGTGGCTCCCTGGGAGCCAAGGCACACGCCCAGCGCCGGGAGCAGCCCGCTTCCACCTCCAGGACACCAGCAGCCGAGCTGGAATTTGGGAGCAGAGCCATCCGCCCCTTCTGCCGCCTTTTCCATCTCCAGGGGGATGGAAAACTCAACCCCACGGGTCGCCCCCCACCCCACGGAGGGGTTTTGGGATGCTGGGCGTTGCTGCAGGGACCTGGTGGAAAAGAAGTGGCTGGCAGAGGTGGGAAGGAGACATGTCCGTGGTGGTTTCTGGATGTTGGGGTGGTCTCCACTCCAAGGACGACTCGTCCTGCATCAGTCCTGAGCACGTTTCTCCTCCCTCCCCATCCCAAACCCACAAGCCCGAGGCTGTCTCTGTGCATGCCAAGGAGCCTTGTGGTTTGTGGGCTGCTTTCTCCAGGCTGGGCTGGGCTGGCGACCAGCAGGAAAATCAAATCAGGGCTGCAGGAAGGGATAAAATGACCTCACACCACACTTGGGCTCCTGCTCAAGGGTGTCAGGCTGGGCCAGGCCAAGGGTGTCTCCTCGCCAGGAGGTGGCCAGGGTGTGAGTCCTCTGCTCCCTGTGTCCGGTGGCCCTGGCCAGCCCCTGGCCCCCGTGGCTCTGCAGGTCACTGGGAGCAGGGGTGAGGTCACCTTCCTGGACAGGGGTGGGATTTGGGCTGGCCAGGAGCTGCTGTGTGTGTCATGCCCTGGTCCCCCTGGGACGGGCAGTTTCCTATGTGTCCCTTGGGCAGGTGGTGACTCCTCTCCACCCTTGCTCCACCACCCACATCTGCTCATCCCAGAGAGATCCCAGTAGACCCTGGTGACAAGCAACCGTGCCTCAGTTTCCCTTCCCTCCTGTCCTATTCCTGTCCAGCACTGGGACATGGAGTGCCTCTTACCAAGCTTTTGAAGTGGACCAAGTGCTTGTGCTGCCCTTGGAAGGGTCTTGACCCTCCTTGTATGAGCTGGGAGATGATTTTTCTCCCTTTGTCACTCAAAGGAGAAGCAGGGGAGGGAAGCAGGGGCAGAGAAGGGGCTGAGGAGCCTGCATCAAGTGCAAATCAACAGCAGAGCCTAGGGGAGACCCTCACACCACCACCTCCCCCAAAACCCCCCACGAGTAAAC
>NW_008594453.1:39523-40595 GCF_000691845.1 Merops nubicus | reverse complement strand
AAAACCAGGCCTGGGACACGTTTGAGCAGAGGTGAGGCTTCTTTCCATCTTTTTTCTCCAAAAACATTAAAATCAGCTTTATTTCTTTTCCTTGGGGAAACATCATTCTCTCCCCACACCCTGTGAGCCTCTCCCACCCTCACTCCCACTCTTGCCAAAGCATCCCAGCACCAAGCTGGCAAACCCATGAGTTTATTTCCTTGAGAGCCCCCCAAGATGGGCATGAAGAGCCCGCTGGAAATTCATCCCCGTGTTTATACCGGCGCCTTTCCCACAGCCTCATTTCAGCACCTCCCTTCTTCCAGATTACTCCAACGGTGCTTGAAGAGCTCCAGGAAGGAAAAGCGTGGCTATAATTAGCAGTGCTGACTAATCAGGGTGGCAAACCAGCAGGCTGGGCCCGCCAGCCCCCCCAAAATGGGGCTGTGGGGGGCCGGGTGCTGCTGGAGAGTGCAGGGAGCCCTACATTCAAAGGCTTTGCATGATCCTGGTGAGTCCAGGGTGGAAATGAGGCTGTTTTATCACCACTGCCGCTCTCAGAGTGAGGATTTCTCCTGGTGATGCCTCAGCTGGTGGGCTCCAAGCTCCCAGCATGGTGGGAGGAGGGACTGGGGCTCCACGAGGGGTTTGGGTGGTTGGGGTCCGACGTCAAATCCGGGAGGTGGAGGAGCTGGAAGGTGGCAGGCAGGGGTCTGGCTTGCAAAATCATCCAGCTCTGTCAAAAAAATAGTTGATTGAGCTGAAAAATATCTCTCATGGGTAGCTGGAAAGGGCCTCTTTGGAGGCCTGGCTTGCAGAAGTGACCTTGGCCATCGTGCCTGCAGCAGCCCCACTGCAGCCCCACTTGTGGCTCCCGGAGAGGCTGGATGCATGGCTGGCTTCCCCAGCAGTGAGGAGCACAGGTCCCAGTCAGCCCCACACCACAGGGGTGTGTGAGACCCTCCTGCACCAAAATGAGACATCTCTGCATGTTCTGGTGTGGGGGTGGTGGAACGTGCCCGGCAGAAAAGGCCCTGGGGGTGTGGGCTGGCAGGCAGCTGAGGATGGGGAAGCGTGTGCCCCGGTGGCCCCC
>NW_008594453.1:37457-39017 GCF_000691845.1 Merops nubicus | reverse complement strand
GCTGGGGCACTGCCAAGCTGTGCCAGGAGGCAAGGAGCAGCCCTGCATGATCTGAAATCTCACTCTGACTTCTCCTCCTGACTCCCACCAAACGCTCAGGCCAGAGCAGGAGGAGGATCCTCCCTCCCTCCCTCCCTCAGTGGCATCATTCCCACAGGAATGGTTTTGCTCCACTGCCTGCCTGGGCCAGAGGAACACGTTCTGAGGCCCCTTGGCTGGCACAGGGCGTGTCACCATATGGCAGCTCGGCTCTGGCGAGCAGGGCTGCTGGGGAGAGGTGGCTCTTCTGCCACAAGGAGCTTTTGCATCGTGTTTTCCTCCTTCTCCCAGGCTGTGCTTGGTGCCCTGCTTGGCTACGGCACCAGGAGTGACAGTGAGTCCCCTGTGCCACCACTCACCAAGCCATGGGCAACACTGGAGTTATTTTATACTAATTCACAATAACCTGATTTACCTGACGTGGCATAGAGTTGAGGAAGGTTTTCTGTGCTGTTGGAAGGGACAAAAGAAGAGAGATTCTTAAAAATCCAAACCCCAGCTGGAGTGTTCTAGCAGCTGAGCCGAGGGCAGCCCTTCCCTCCCTGTGGGTCTCCTGGCCACCTGCTGCCACCACCCTGAGCTCTCTGAAGCCAGGCTTGGAGCCAGGGGCTCTGGAGGAGCTCGGGTGCTGCACCTGCAGTGGGTTCCCCACAGCCCCTGAGCCCCACCTGAGGAGCAGGAAGGTCCCAGGCTCTGGCCGGCTGCCCCACAATACCGCAGCGTGGAAGGAGCTCTGTGGCCACCACGTGCTGCTGGGGATGGATTTGTTGCTCCATTTCAAGCCCTAGACCCCCCACGCTGACCTCTCCTGATGTGCCAGCACAGGAGGGGGTGCTGGCAGCCCACCCAGCAGGGAAACCCCCCCTGTGGCAGCCCTCAAAGCATCTCCAGCCTCCCCAGTTCCCCTCCTGCCACGCAGGAAGGACGTTGGGTTTCACCCAACCAGGGAACGAGTTCTCAGCTTTGAAGCTGAGCAAAAGACAGCTCCGACTCCCCCTCGCCCAAGCCCAAGTCCTCCCTGTTTGCTGAGTTTAATTCTGGCTTCTGACATTTCAACAGGAGCCCACGTGGAGCCGTGGCAGCGGGGTCCCCTCCGAGCATCTCCTGAGCACGGGCACGTGGCCAGGGGCTGGGGACCCCCCTGCCCAGAGCCAGAGCCCTGGTCTGAAACCTGGGGTGACCCCACGTGAGAGGGTCACAGCTCTGAGGTGAAATCATTTGTATAAAGCAAGCTCTGGGCTTGGAAAAAACTTCAGCTTGACTTAGGGAGATTTCTAAGGGGGTAAAGCCAAGTGCTGGGACCAGCAGGAGCAGCTCCCACTGCCTGCACGGCCAAGCCACAGCCCTCCCCAGCCCAAAAGGAGTTAAAAACACCCCTAAAACGGGGGCAGAAACAACACAGAAAAGGCAGGTTTCAGCCCCCTGCTTCTACCAGGGATGAGGTTCCACAAGGCCAAGGGCTGGGTCCTGCCCTTGGGTCACAACCACCACCTGCAACACTCCAGGCTGGGGAACACACAC
>NW_008594453.1:34644-37392 GCF_000691845.1 Merops nubicus | reverse complement strand
CAACATCAGGTGAACACCAGCCAGCACATGCCCAAGAAGGCCACCAGCATCCTGGCTTGGACCTGCACTAGTGTGGCCAGCAGGAGCAGGGCAGGGATCTGTCACCCCACGTTCAGCCAGGACCGAGGTCCTGCTGCCCACCACGGATCCTGAGTCCTCCAGAGAGCCACGGGGGACCTACACTTGCCTGGCTGCACCTTCCCTGCCTTTATTTCCCCCAGGGGAGTCCCCAGGCAGGGCAGGAGTGGTGGGATGGAGGGGAGGGTGGAAGCACAGGTCTGGGCCTTCCCATCCAGTTTTGAGCTATTTCCCTTGTTTTTGAGAACCTTGGGTTTATCCCCCTGAAAGGTCAGGTCTCTTGGCAGAGCTCAAGTCCCCATCATCCCCCCTGCTTTTGAGCCAACCGTGTTGGATGAGTCAATGAGTCACTTGTTTAACGGGAAGAGGCTGCTGGTTGCTATAGGGATGGCAGCAGAGGGGAGAGGATCCCTTCATTACCCTAATCACTGCTGGTGAGGAGAAAACACAACCCCAAACAAATTCCAGGCCCAACTCCCCTCCTCCCTGGTGACCTGACACAGTTGGACGTGCCCAGGCAGGTCCCTGAGAATGGGATGAGCTCAAGGCTGGGGACACCACAGGGCTGGGAAGTGGTGGGGACCAGGGGGGCACACGGATGAAGATGCTGCTCCATGCCAGGCGTGGGGAAAGGAGCAGCTCTGGGGGCTGTGGGGGCTTTGGGGTGATGGAAGGAGACACTAAAGGAGCTTCTTGTCACCAGCTTGTTCAACACCCAGCCCTCCTTAAGCTATTTCTCTATATTCCAGGAGAAAATACAGCTCCTGGGAAGGATGGGGCTGATCCCTTTGTTGGGACTGATCCCGAGTTGCCAAGGTGAGGTACTGGCAGTGCCAGGGGCTGTTTGGCACCCTTGGAAATGAGGCCACCAGGTCACCAAGTCCAGCCACCGAGGGCAGCAGGACCCATCTCCTCTTGGCCCCGTGTTTGCCAGCCCCTCTCCCCACTGCTCCTCACCATGGGGCATCCCCACAGCTGGGCACCTCCCCGTGGTGCCCACTCAGTCCCTTCACCACCTTCTCCCCCCTGGATTTATTCCCTGGTTTGGTCCCTGAGGAGACTCCTGGACACTTCCACAGGGGACAGGGTGGGGATTTTCTGCCAGGTCTATCCCTGCAGCCCCTCAGCACTGCTGGAACACCCACCACGTGTGTGGTGCTGGGCACTGCCCTCCCCCGGGGCACCCTCTGCTCTCCCAGCTCTTCATTAAGGAACCACTAATTGCCAGCACTCTGCTCATTGAAGCCACTTCACCGCAGCGCTCTGGCTCTGTGTAAACTGGCCACATTCAGCTCTGCTGCAGCTTCCCCACTCACACTTTTCCCTCTGGATCAGGAGAATTTGGTGCCTCTCAACGGTGGGGAGAAACCTCCACCTTCAACAGTGCTCTCCAAAAAGGTTTTTAATTGTTGTCTCCCCCATGAGTGGGGTTGGAGATCTCCAGCAGGCTCCCAGCAGTGCTGAGCTTCAGGAAGGAGCATCCTTTTCCCCCTCACAAATCCCACTGTGAAAAACAAAAACTGGGAGAAATAAAAGGATGGCACCAGGGCAGACCCAAACCTCAGGGGTACCGGCCCGTCTGGCAGCTCTTCGGTGGGCAGCACTCAAAGTATTGCAGAGAAGCATCTTTCTTGGTGTTCTGATGTCGTGGTCGCATCAGCAGCACTGGGGAAGGGCTTCCTCCTGCCACGTCAGTGCTCTCCAAGCAGCTGTGACCCCCTCAGGCCTGACCCTGGGAGCTCCCCAAGTGTTTTGGGTGTTATTCATGTTGGCAACGCTGTGCCCTTGGAGGAGGAGTTACAGGGCATGGCCCCCTCTGCTCCATCAGCTGCTTGGCACAAGCCTTGAGGGTCCCAGGCAAGGAAACCTCCAATGGAAGGTCCCGGAGCAGCTCTGGGGATGGGGACACCGAGGGGAGCAGCTGACACTGAGGAGATGTTTGGTAGGGTGGTGGCACAGCCACGTGGCTCCGTGGGTCCAGCACCAGCCCTGTCTGCCCAACCCACCTGGCCCAGGCAGAGCAGCTCCAGAGCTGGGGCCTCAGCTGCAGAAACCAGCCCCGAGGTCGTTGGGGGTCTTCGGGTGCCCCTAGGGGGAGGGTGCAGGTCCCCTGAACCCAGCCCGGGGTGGTGCTGCTCCTGTGTCCATCCTCCTCCTCTGCAGAGCCCAGGGCTGGGAGGGCTCCTGCAGCAGAAACCACCCAGAGAGCCCAAACCTCTGTCCCTTAGGAAGGGAACAGTGGTTCCTCATCTGCTTTGTGGGGTGCCTGTCCCCAGATCTGCCTCACTGCATGCCTGAGTCCCCCAAATCCTGCCTCCTCGGGTGCCCACATCCCCCAAATCCTGCCTTGCTGGGTCTCTACCCTCCAAGCCCCACCTTGCTGAGTCCCAACCCCTTAGACTGTGCCTCGGTGAGTCCCCGACCCTCCAGCCCTGCCTTGCTGGGTCCCTGCACCCCAAGACCCATGACCCCAGAGGGAACAGCCACATCCACCCCCCCCCTGCCCTGTAAGGAGGGAGAGGTGCCAGACACCCACCCCACCAAACAATCCCCCAATTAAATCCCATCCAAAGTCGAGCTTTGGGATCATCTCTTATTCCAGCACAAAAGAGAACAAAAAATCCCTCTTGCTTCCCCCATCAGGTGCTCGGTGGGACACCCAGGAGGCAA
>NW_008594453.1:34306-34515 GCF_000691845.1 Merops nubicus | reverse complement strand
CGGCTCCACGCCGGGACACCACGGGCGAGCCAGCAGAGGGCTATTTATAGCTGCTTGGCTTTTGAAGAAAACAAAACCCCATCCAGGAAAAACAGGGCTGATCCAGCAGGAAAAATAAAGCCAGCCCTGAGCCCGGCTCCTCGGGAGCATCCCCGCGCACACGGGCACGGCGCTGGGGTTGGGGGGCAGCCCCCCAGCCCTGGGTCCCT
>NW_008594453.1:30341-33558 GCF_000691845.1 Merops nubicus | reverse complement strand
CAGCGGGATGGGTGGTGGCCCCCGGTGGCCATGGAGGGACCAGATGGAGCCATGTCCCCAAACCAGGGTGTTTTGGCCACCAAGAGACAAAACCCCACCGGGGGCATCTCCCTCCTAGCCAGACCCGTGGTATTTTTTTCAGTGCTGAGCTATAATTAGGGCCAGGTCTTCAGGAGCTGCCACCCCCCATCACGCAGCGTTTGCTTTTCTTAGGGAGATGACTAACTGGCAAATGATTAAACACGCTCAGGGAAGGAGGAGGGGGAAGTGGATTCTTTTTTTTCATCCTTGAGAAAGAAAAAAACCCCAACAAACCAACTTCAGGAGGCACTTTGCAGCCCCAGCGAGCAGAACCAGCCCTGGCAGCCCTGGGGGAGGGATGTGTGAGCCACCCACCAGTCACACGGGGTGCAGGATGCTCAGAGGGGGGTGGGAGTCACTGGGAGAAACAGTGTTGGAGAAACTGGTTTCCCCAAACCCAACAACCTCCTGGGGGGTGAATGGGAGACTTGGGTCAAATCAAAGCTTGGCTGCTCTGCCAGGTCTGAGGCTCAGGAAACTGAGAGTCCCCCTAAATTTAAGCCTAGTTTTATAGCCAGTTTCACACCACCCCTGCCAAACGAGGCAAAGAAGGGTGAAATCTGTTCAGCTCTTTGCTCAGGGGAAAAAAACTGAAAGGATTTTCACTGTGCTCTATCTGGTGGCTTCACGTGTCCTCCAGTGCCCCTCCCTGGCCTCACACCTCGCTCGCTGACCCTCCCCACCCCATTCTTGTCCCCAGGGGACAACCCAGTGCCTGGCAGGAGGCTGTGGAAGATGCCCACGAGCTCCCTCAGCGTGGGGACACGAAGGTGCCAGGGCTGTCCCCCCATCTGCAGCAGCAGCAGGTACCACCAGGGTCTGGATTCTTCATGCTGAAGAATTCTGCAGGAATAAACTGGATTTTCTCCAGACTCGTGGCCTTTCTTTCGCTCGGGGAAATATTGTGACTCAAAACCTGAAAATGAACAGTTTAGCATTGAAAGTATAAAATAAAATTTGAAGAAAGAGGACTTGGAAAGGATTGCCAAGAACAAACCCTTCTGCCCATCCCCACCACGTGCTGTGTCACGCAGCCCTGGCCAGGGAGGAGCTGAGGGTTTGCTGGCGTGGGGGTGGAACCAAAGGGACCTGGAGGAGGTCTGTAACACAGCAACCTCGTGGCACTGGTGGATCTTCTCCCACCTTCTCCAGGGGATGGCAAAGGGGGCCCTGCTTGCACTTGAAGAACACATGGCAACTTGATGGTGCCACAATGATGGCCAAATAGAGAATCAGTCAGGTTGGAAAAGAGCTGTAAGAGTGTCAAGTCCAACTGTCAACCCAACACTCCCATGTCCACAAGTGTTTTGAACTTCTCCAGGGGTGGGGACTCCAGCACTGCCCTGGGCAGCCTGGCACAGCCCTGGGCAACCCTCCAGGGGAAGAAATTGTTCCTCAGCTCCATCCTCAACCTCCCCTGGGGCAACTTGAGGCCGTTTCCTCTTGTCCTGTCTCCTTTCCATGTCACCTGTGCCTCAAGCACATGCCCCAGCTCTGGTGCAGGTCCCTGGGGCTGGATCCAGGTGCAGAGGATGCTTCTCAGCAGCATGGCACCAAAAGCACTTGCCCTCAATAAATCTGGGCCAACCTATCTGGAGTAACACTTTGGGGGCTCTGATATTTTAAGGGCTTCATAAATCCTTCCTTAGCTTCACCCTGCAAGTCCAGCTGCTCCTCTTGGGGTTTCTGAGCCACCCTCTCCTCCAAGGGCCCTGTGCTTCACTCCCCATCCAGGCTGACACTGGCCCCATCATCCTCAGAGAGCATCTGTTCCTATACCCATCATCTCCCACATTCCAGATCCACCTCCCTAGACCCACTGGCACGGCCTGAGGTGCCCTGATGAAGGGTGGAGTTACCAACCAGAGCTCCTGGAGACCCTTTGTGTTCATCCAGAGCTGGCACGTCCCACACCAAGGCAACCCAGCAGCCTCCTGCTCTCCCTTGGTGGAGTCCACCAGCACCTCCCTCTCCATCTCCTTCAGCAAGCAGCTCCAAATGGCATTTGGGAATTCTGCTGCTCCCTCTGCCACCCCTTTCCTTCCAGGGAGCAGAGCAGGAACAGGGCTGGCCATCCCTCACCTCCCCAGATGCCACAATCCACCTGATCTGATCACAATTCTGTTTCAAGAAGCTTTGCAGGAGGTAATCAGTTCTCCAACAAGGTCCTGACGTCAGCTTTTCATAAACTTGTGCTGGTTTTAGTAGTTTCTGGACCAAAATCCAGAAGATTGTACTGTTTCTGAACACATTTTGGTTGGAAGTGACCTTTGAGGTCACCGAGTCCAGCCATTAGCCAGGTGACCACGGAATACATTGCTCAGCACATCTCCACAGCTTTGGAGCCCCTCTCAGGGAGAGCTCTAGAGGCAGGTGGTCTCCCTGAGCCTCCTTTTCTCCAGGCTAACCATGCTGGCACAAAGAAGGGTCAGTCACAATGAACAGCCAGGGGGTAGATGGCATCAAACCATTTTGCTTTGCAAAGTCTCTTCAGAATCCAAGGCCAGCATGACCCTCCTGCTGTCCCACCACCACCACTGCTGCCCTCAGGGACCCAGGGAAGGGGAGGTGGAGACAGGACTCACTCTGCAGGAGCAGGAGGGACACAGACAGAAGGAGCCCAAAGGTTCATTAGTGCAATGCCAGCAGGACTTCACATGTTGGCAGCTAATTATGTTTCAGGGAATTGTCTCTTTTTGGCCACGATGGGGAGGTTTGACTTGTCTCAGGGGCCTTTGTTAGTCTGTTTTCTTTCTTGTACCAATCAGCTTGGATTTGTTTTAAATGTGTCCTAAACCAAGCTGGTGACTTTAAAAGCTCCTCCTGGTAGCTGGAACACGCCAAGCACAGACACCAATTCATGAACAACCCTCTTCTGAAGTCTTCAGGGCAGAGCCCCTCCACAAGCAAGCTGCAGGATCTGCTGAGCCAGAAGCAGAACAGCAACACTGGGTGTGTCTGGCCTCAGCTGGGGCTTAGCAGAGCCAAATAATCATCACAGCGTGGCCTCGACCCTCACTCCAGAGCTGGAGAAGACCCAAGTGATGAGACCAGCCCCCAAATCCCAGTATCCATCCTGCCTTACTGCCCACTCTGGTTCAGGTTCTGATTTCAGTTGTTCACCCTCACCAAAACT
>NW_008594453.1:23155-30310 GCF_000691845.1 Merops nubicus | reverse complement strand
GCTCTTCCCAAAGAGACTGAAAGTCACACTCACATTTGGCAGAGTTAAAATTAGCTCCACGTATTCATGGCTGAAGTGGGCCCCAGCAGGGCAAGGACCAGGCAGCATTTTGGGTTTAAAATGTGTTTTGGCAGAGCAGCTGCTGTTTCCCAGTCTCGTTTGCCTCCTTCTATCCTGTCCTGACCTAGTCCCGTGATCTCCTGCTCAGGGGAGCAGCCTTTGATCAGATTTGCCCCACATCAAAGGGAGCTCCAGTGAAGCACAGAGAAATGAAGCCCTGTCCCACAATGAACCCAAAGAGCTCCAAGGATATGCTACTATTTTTGCTTTTCCATGTCTCTGTTCCAGATCAGTCAGATAATATTTGCAACAAAGTCTTAGGGAGTCCAACAGCAAGGGGAGAGAGAGGGAGGAGGGGAAAGGAAACCACGGGGAAGAGGAGGAGGGGACCACAAAGGGATGAAGGGACACCAGAGGTGAGAGGGGTGTGGGGGGAAAAGGCCCTGGGTAACCTCTCCTTGGTTTACCAGCACATCAATTACAATCCATGGCACCAGACTGTTCATTTCTCTTGGTTTAAACCATGTATGGCTCACAGATGTGGGGTCAGAATCCCTCAGCCAGCGTGGAGGGAGAAGCAGAGGACCAAGGGCTTTTGTTTCTGCCTCAGAGTGAAGTTCAAGGAGAAGCATTTGGGCTGTTTTGGTGCTTTTGATCATACACGACCTTTATTGGAGACAGGTGGGGTCATCATTTATTATACAGAAGCAACATCACACCCTTCTCTTCCAATTTAATTCCTTTTAGTCTCCTTATAAATCTGTAGCAAAAGTGCACTTTTAACAGTTTTTAATCTATAGTATATATCTTTCAATATTATCTCTCAGTCAGGTATTTTCTTTGTAAAAATGTCTCACCAGATATACAAAATACATGTCTAGTGTACTACATTAATTCTCCTATTTATGGTTTAGATTATTTTTAATTCAGTGCTCTTTTTTTGTCATTTTTTTTTTGCAAGACTTGGTGGTGACAGTCTGCTGGTAGCGACACCAGGAGAGGACTCACAGCTTGTGTGGGAACGAGGGGAGAAGACTCTTAGCCAGGAACAATTTCCACACAATAGGAACAAGAGGACAAGAAGGTTTTGCTGCTGTTGATTAGGTCTCTTCAAATGACAGTACTCTGTAGAATAAAAAATAATTAAAAAACCCCAATGGCTGTGGTTTATCTTCTGGAAGAGATGTGCTGGGAGAACGGAACCTGCACCCAAGTTGGAATACACTGGTAATGATTAATTTGCATGTTGAAGACAGGAGTTAATTGCTAACGTGGTGTTTCTGGCCATGACAAGAAGAAACAGACACCTACAGCCACCAACAAGGAACAGTTTGTGAAACGCTGTTTTTCCTGAGGACAAGATTTTGGTAAAATGTTTAAAATCCTGTAGGAGCCACAGAATTGCATAAGTGAAACGTCCTCGAGAACAACAATCACTGGTACACACCATGAAGGGCTGTGCTGGGAACAGCCACACAGAGGACAGCTCTCCTGTCACCCATGGAGATGAAGACAGGGAAAGACTTGTTTCCACTCAGAGCCAGCTGGGACAAACTTTGGCACAGCAACAGGACTTCAACAGGAAAATGACAGAGGATTTTCTGAGCTTTCTGACAAACTCCCTCACTCTTCTCTTGCTAGTTATCCTTGAGATTGTAACACGTACACACATGGAACGGATCATTACTTAATTTCAGTCTTCAAAAGACTAAATTTCCCCTGGTAAGCAAGGCCTATGGAGGTAAAACAATCAGAAGCATTGTCAGGGGGTGTTACGACTCCCAGGTCGATAGGGCAGGCGAGGAGGAACGCTCAGCAAGGCAGTATCTGGGTGGGTGGGTGGGTTTGCCTTCCTACCTTTCCTTCTTATTTTTCCTTCCTTATCTTGAAGGCTAAGAATGAGTGGATTAGTTAGATAAGTAGCACTTCTGTTCGTTAACCCTTCCCAATTAGTGCTGTTTCTGTGTATTAGCATAGATCCCAACCACTCGCTGCATCAGCTGGCTGCCTGGTGAAGGAAATGCAGAACAGATCCTGGTTCAATGAGGGCACTTTTGGTTTATGCAGTCGCTCCCAGAATGCTGCAACTTCACACTTTCTACTGCAACTGGTTGCCAGAGATATTCTTCAGAAGGGAACTGCTGCCCTGCTCCCCCCCTTCAAGCTGCAGCTGCCCTGCTCCCCCCCTTCAAGCTGCAGCAGTGTGGCTTCGAGGCAAAAATTCTGCTTTGAAAGAAAAAAAACACAGTTGCCTGAACGTGGATAAAGTTCTAGACCTTCAGAAGAGGAACAAACACATATAAAAAGAAGCAGTGCTGTTAGTGTTATCTGCACCCAAGGTAATGCAGAAGGGGCAGTTTCACAATGCTGCAGAGAGAGGGGTTTTTGTCTGTTTTGTTTCTTTTTTTCATAAAAATTACAGACTTGACATTTCCAATATGTCTTAGCTTTGTACTGCTTCTCAAGTCTGAGTCACCAAAAATATCCAGCAACCAGCTGCTGTTCATATCCTAAAATATGCCTTCAGCTGACACTGAATATTGAAATCATTCTGCTAAAATACAGAAAAACGACGATGGTAGAAACCAAGGTACAGCCTCAGGCCAACGTTGTGTGGTAAAAAATTCTACAATGCTACTTTTAAATCTCTTCTTCAGTCCATGAATAAAATAAGCAGCCAGGTTTCAAGTAGAGGTAATGCAGATTTTGGAAGATAGCACGTTAAAAAAAAACCCAAAAGCCCAGAAAGAAAACTGGAAGGAAAGCTCCTCTCCTTAGGGCAGTCAGCACTAATCCTCCATGAAGTGGCAGAGAGAAGCTTCACCAGCCCTGCTGGGGCTGGCCTGGTCCTACAGCAACCACGAGGAGCTGCTTCTGCTCTCAACAATATGTTCCATTTGGACATTTCTTGATCCCTTTATTTTAAATTTGTATACGTGTATCTTTTTGTCTTAGTCTCTGGACTGGTAGAAGAGGATATATCCAGATTCTGAGTTTTTGGAAATGTCTGATGTTAACCCATAGAATTCTTCAATGGCCTGGGCATCAATTTTCTGAAAATGAAGGAGAATGATAATTAGCCTCAGTCAAAACACCACCCTAAGAATCCCCTTCCCAAACATCAGTTCTTGGAGGTGATGCTGGAAAGCATCAAAACAGAAATATTTCAATATCACTGAATCCAAACAAAATATTTTTTCCCACTTAATACCTTATTCACTATTAAAAAAAAAACCAGAGAGGAAATCAAGATGAAGGAACAGATCTCTCCTCAGCTGGATTATAAAGAAAGGATCCATGGAAATGTCTCCTTGAAAGAGTACATGCCATTTTGCTGTTTGCTTTCTCCTTCAGCCTGGTGTTGCATTTCCTGACCACAGGTTTGCAGAGGAAATTTAAAAGGCAGCCACTGACTGGCAGAGCAGATTTCTGTAAGGCTGGAAGCACAGAAGGACCATCCTGAGCTGATTTAATATTCAGCTAAAATAGGTCCTGATTTTAATGTTCTTGTGACCCTCTTACACAGAAAGTCCTGCAAGTGCTACTGGTAATTACACCATGAAATCTGTGGCTCTCATCTGATTATGATAATCTGGTCTTACAAGAGCTTCCCTTCCTTAGGATTTGCTGGTACGATGCCTACTGGAATATCACAAGGTTTGTGTTTGAAGAGAAATCAATTATTTGCCACATTAATAGAATTAAACAGTCTAATTATGGTTAAAAGTTGTGAACTCTGTCCAGAAAAGCCGTTTTTCATTTGCTGCTCCAGCCAGCAAGGCCTGGAGGGCATTTTAAAGGGCTTTTAGAAGAGCAAGTTCTCCAGTCTTGATCCATTGGCTTCACGTTACTGAATCTGAGTCTGCAGGCAGTGGAGAGCAAGCACAGAGCCCAGAACCCTGAAATAAAACACTCCAGTGACCCCTGTGCTCAGCACTCCACTGTGGTTTAGTATTTTAGGATGAGAGATGAGATTTTAGGATGATACAGATGAGAGGCTGAAGCAGGCTGAATTTGATGTGAAGGACCAGAGACTAGCTTGAAGTTTCCCTTTATTTCCCAAGGAATAAAGCTGAGGAAACACAGAAAAGTTCAGAACACAAGAGGCTCTGGGTTGAACCCTGGCTTTGATGGCGAGAGGGAGTAGCAGAGAGCAATTTGTGCCCACATCTCAAAAGAAATGGACCAAGAAGGGTCAGAAAGTTTCCAGAACACACATCAACTGCAGAAATTCTCCCTTGAATAGCTTCCTTAAACACCTTCTGTTAAAAAAACACAAACAAAGGGAGGAAAAAAACCCTCCAACAGATGTTTATATTCCCTTCTCCATTCAAGGACTTCAGAGAAGCTGAAATACTGTGAGGAGGGCTTCTGCATTGTCACACCATTTATTAACATAACGTCTACTACGAACTGCTAGAGACACATTTTAACAGAAAAACAGCAAAAGAACATTCTCCAGGCCTTGTAATATATTTAGCAGACAACTGGAATGTGTTTTAAGTGCCAACTAACTTCCCATGCAATCAAGTCTATTTCCACCACTCATTTTGAATGCGACTCAGATTCGATACAGATTAATTCATCCTACAGATATTTTTAGTGTTATTGAGGCAAAACTTCCTTCTTTAATTTCACTATCCACAGAAAACACACTGGAGCTGGAAGAGGATTCTATAGACTCTGCCCTTCCCATCCTTAGCTGACCATACATATTGTGGACAGCCAAGTTTTACCCAGCTGTAGCTTTGGAGTAACAACCAGTTGATGGTTCCACAAGTACTTTTAGGATCCTACAGGCTCATCTCATGCTAATTGAGCTTAAATATCTTTTGCTCATCTCCAGATAGCCCTTCTGGTTCCCCAAACCAAACCCTTCCCTTGCTACCATTCAACCAAAGGCTGCAAATATCTCTGAACAAATATTTAAGGGAAGACAAGCAAACGTTCTCCCCCATTTCTCCATCTGGAGAACTCCCTGGATGGACACTTCCCCCTCTCTGTTTGAGAAAAACATTGTCACTGTGATGTATCACTTAGCTCCTCTAATGACAACACGTCAAATTAGCCAGAGATCATTTACTCAGGTTTCTCAATTAATTCTGCTTGGCACAGTCTCTCGTTTGGACTGATCTGCCTCCTGGATTCCATGCAGCTGCCTTCCACATATGCTGTAGGATGTTTGATGATCATCTATCTTCCATTTAATTGAAAGTTGGCCTTCCAACCAAATCCAAATAGATAAATAAATATGACTGCACCACTTCTGACATTTAGTGGGTAATAAGGATAAAATACTTCCTATTGACAGTTCAGAGCTATTAATTCCCATCGCTTGCCAAAAATGCAACAAAGCTTTTTAACTCTATTTAAGGGCAGCTTTCTCCTGTGCTCTCTTCAGCTGCAGTATCTGTACACAGGACTCATTCTTCTGAAGCCTGCTGACTAACACCTCTTTTGTTATGTAGCCAGTTCACACCTACAATGTTGTCTCCAAAGCTTTTAAAAAAAAATAGATTTTGAAGTCTGCTTTCAGGTTCTCAAGAGTCTCCAAAGCATAGAAGCCTCCTGTGGTTACCCTGAAACCCAGAAACTTTGGCAGAATTCATGTTTTAGGGGATTTGGGGGAATTTTTTCCCACTCCCTTTTTGAGGCCAAGCTCTGCCATGTCACACAGAGCAGTGTATTTCCCATAGTGTCACCCTGTGGCAAACCAGCAGCAGCCTGAAAACAGCACTTGGTCAAGTTCAGAGCAGACATTTCAACCTCTTTAGGCAGCAGATGGAACTGACACAAGTACTTGTGGCTTGACTTCACTTTTTCAGTGGGTAGCCTGCAGCACTAGTAAAGAACTGTCTCAAGAGCTGATGACTAAGCAGGGAGAGAGACCAGATGAGTAAAAACTGCAGCTACTTCTTCCAGCATCAAGAGAGGAAGAGCAGCCACCACCACCACCCTGTTCTCCTTGACCACAGAACCACCAGAAATTCAGGTGAGTTCCAGAAGGCTGAGGAAAGAGAGAGGAGTGGTAGCCAGAGGGAAGTGAGAGGTAAGCTTTGTGTTCATCACACATGTAGAAGGCAGGAGCAGCTAGGATGGACACGCAGCCACCAGCCAGGGAGAATATTCTAGCAGGAAAAGGAATGTTAAAGCTTCCAGCTCTGCAGCTGGGGCAGAGGTAGTGTGACAGAACAGGGCTACATTGCTAATCCTAATCCAGACAGTGAAAACTCAGAGAACCATGGGAAACACAAGAAGTAGAAATTTCAGATCAAAGAGCTTTATTTTTACAGTATTTTAGATAAACTCTGTAGAAGGAGATGAACTTGAAAAAAGAAAAGTCATGATTCAAGTAAGAAAAGAGATTTAAAGGCCAAAAAAAAAGCATCCCTCCAGGAGAGAGGAACTACATTTGAGCTTACTGGTGACAGCTCCCTGAATTATTGTCCAATAACAGGCAGTGCACATTTAAAAACTACGTTTTTGGCACATTTATAGATGTGCCAACAGTGTCTGCAGATAAAAAGAAACCCTGTTTTGACCTAAAAGCTGAGATACAACATCCAAGTGACTGACAGAAAGCAAACATACAACACCAAGATGGTTATTTTCTATTTTACTTTAAAAATGGAAAGTTTATCTCGTGGGTGGAAAAAGACAGTGAATACTTGCTTTTAAAAATACTGAAGTGAACACTATTTCCAAAATTAGCTGACACAATTATGTACTTCACCCATGACAGCAACAGGAAAATAAGCCACAAAATACAGTACTGGGAGAACTGTTCACAGTCACAAGCCATCCAAATCACCAAAAGTCACTCCTGATGCTCACAGCTAAACAAAGATTTCAAAAATAAATTGGAGAATGTGCTCCATCATCTTTATTTCAACATCAGGAAGGATTTTGCTGCACCTGGTTAGACCCTTAGCATCAGGCCTGAATCTCAACTGTGAGATCTCAGAGGCCAAAAGTCCAACTTCATCTTCACAGAAAGCAGTTCTACTGTGATATTTGTTCTGCTGTTTGATGTTTGCTTAATAATGATGAGAAACACGTGGCTATAGAAGTAATTTGGATATTAGTCTTCACAGG
>NW_008594453.1:16299-23124 GCF_000691845.1 Merops nubicus | reverse complement strand
GAAAATTAAGGAAAAAATCTGATGGAGCAGATCACTTCAACATTGTCACAAAGAGCCCAAACACCTTCAGGCTGTCTGCACCAAGCTCACCAAGCAAGGAACATACCCACCTCCACAATGTCATCATCAAACAGCAACCAGAAGCCATGGCTCTTCACAATGGTGATGTAATGGCCACGGTTTGGACCACTGCCAGAAGGAAAAACAAAGGATTGGAGACTTATCACTCTTAAGTCCACCAAGGCAGGCACTGCTCTTCCACACAACTCCAGCTATTACTGGCAGAGCTGATTTCCAGGCTCTTCACACTGCCTAATACTATTCACAACATTGTTTAAGTCCTTAGACTTTGCCAAATTCCTTGAATTAAAATTTCTGTCTTTGCTACTTGCCAAACACAATATATTCAAAATGCACCACATTGTGTTTCATATAACCATTCATATACTTCAAAAAACAAAAGTAAAAGCCTGTTATTTTTGTCACTGTTTTGTTGCATTCACCACTGCTGAGTATTTTGACCACTGCTCAAACAATGTTAATGACTGTCTGCAGTGTCTGTTAATAACTGGCTTTGAAAGAACCTACACTGATATCAACTAAAGAAAAATAAAGTACTTCTGTAGTACTTCCAGAACAAATTGTATACTTAAATGCATTACCTGTCACAGAATGAAACTGCTTTGTTTAGAGCAACTAAATGAGAAGTAAAACTACAAGGGCAAATATTTAAAACAAGTTCTGATAACTCAAATATTTAGAAAATACAGTTTCTTTTAAGCCTTTGGTAAGCTCTTAGTATGAAGTGAAACCACAGGACTCTTAAAAGCCCCATGTAAGACACCAAGTTTGAGAAGAAAAAGCCATTTATAACATCTAAACTGTTAACCACTGTTGTTAAAACACACAAATGTAGTTACAGGTATAGCAAAAAATGCACAGAATGAGATCTTAAAATGATAAAAAGAAACAAAAAATAGTACAACTATCACCACAGAAATCACCTAGAATTCTCTGCAGTTTATTTATACTAAATCTATGGAATATTAATGTGTTGATTATCTTGTCTGGCTCCTCACAAAGATGTTTCAAAACATTTCTGTGCTGTACTAACTTATTACTTTAACACTTACAGTTAATTTTTTGCCTACCATGTCTGCTGTTTTCCTAGAAGTGCTTGCACTTTTTTCCACTTTGCTTTTAAAAACAGAATTAGAGGCACTACAACAACAACAAAAACGTAATAAAGAAAATAAGGGCTTTTTTGTTTTTAAAATCAACAGTACAGAGTTTATTCCACATGGTGGCAGCAGCTTCTAAAAAAACTCCCATGGTTGAGCAAGCAGCAACATGAGAAATGTAACTTCATCCTATTCTAGCAAGTGTTTTTCCCAAGACCTGTTTTTATTTCATTTAGCTTTCCTGGAAAGTAGAGTTTGGGGTGGGGTTTTTGTTGGGGTTTTTGTATTTTTTTTTTTTTAAAGACTGCTCACTTCAATAGAGCTCAAAGACACAATTTGTCTGCACTGTCACCACATTTGATAATGTGATAAAAAAAAATCATCACTGAAAGCTGATACAAAGGCAAACCTGAGATTGTGCAGTCAGAAATGAAAATTTACAATAGTAAAAATGTAGGAAGAAAAGTCTGGAACATTTTTTAATTAAAAATAAATTAAAATACTTGTGGACAGCAAGCTCTGACGTGGCCTAGCACGCTCCCATAGGGGCAGCCACTATACTCTTATAAAACGGATGACTGACTCCTTTTAAATCTCAAAGAATAGCATTTAAGGTCAAAAAAAATCCACAAAATCCACATACCTGCCACAGTGAACGACGACAGCCACAAGGTCATACATTCTGTCAGGGTTTGTAGCATCTCCTGAAGTGTTGAAGAGCCGGAGCTCCAGGGGAAAGACTACCCTGTAGGAGAGTTTGGTGTATCGATGCAGCTGGTCCATATACTTGAACCTTTTTAAGTGCAGAGCTAGAATCATGGGCAACTTTTTCACTCTCATCCTGAATCACAAAAAAATATGTTAAGCAATGTATTAGCACATCATCTAAAGCAAAGCTTTGTTCAAGAACAGTTTCAATAGGAATAAGTTTCTTAAAAGGCATCTAAAGTGTTGAAGATTTTCCAAAGGCTGCTTTCCTCATGTATATTCCAGGGAGAATAGGTAATATTTATTCAGAAAGATTAACTACACAACTGACATCTGAATGCAGGACAACTGCCTGTGTTGAAAACACAGATTTTTCAGCACATCAATGGGAAGAAAGAGGTGGAATAAATCTGTCTTGCTGCTCTGGCTGTGACCAAGGATGAGGCGAGAAATAAGATTTTTGTATATAGTGTGGCTAGTGAAAGCAGATGGGATGGTTTTCAGTGGCTTTAAGCTGATTAATGCTAACTGGGGAAAATGTGAATGTCTGGAAGCACCAGATATAAGCTCTTCTGGGAGGAATGTAAAATTAATCTTTTCATTTCTCTCTGATAAGGTTGCCACAGAGTTACTTGGTCTCTCCCCTCTTCCTTACTCTCTTCCCCATCAAACACAGATCTAAACAGTCTTAAGTTTTCTGTTTAACTGAATTCACAAGGTGTATTTTTCCAGCAGCTGCCTATTGGAAGAGAACATTTACATCAGGCTGATTATTTTATTTTATTATATATGCTTCTATGAGAACCTTACCTCTTCTGTGCTTCTTGTTTACTGCGGCACTGCTCACAATAATATTTATATTCACTGCATAGAGTTTCAGTATTACTAAACCCTCTGTGGAAATGAAGGAAAAGCCAGATAAGCAGGGATATTCAGCCAGACCATCCAGTTTAAAGTTACTGCTAATCATGCTGAGAAAAACCCAAGCAAAGGGTTAAATTCCTTTTATTCGTATCGCTCATACCTCCCAAAAATGTTTTAGGTGTATTTGTCCCAGTCTTGGGATGTAGTATCAATGTTCAGCTGGAAAAATCTGGAAATTACACCCTGAAGTATTAACTGCATACCTTCTAGGCAGGAGGCAAACACAATAGGTAATAAACAGCAATAAGGTGACTGTGTTTTGTTTCCAGAGGTAGCCACTCCCACATTTTCTTTGGTGGCAGATATTAAATTTTAAGACCTGCAGCCACTAGCCATTGACTTGCCCAAGTCTGGATTATCTTTCAGCTCCTAGCAATTATACATCCATTATCAGCTATTAAAAAGCCAGATGCTGTAAGCAACTTGTAGTATCCTAGCAGCTGATAAGCCTTGGATTTAGCAGTGAAGTACATGGAATAAATATCTATCCAAAAAATAAAAATTAAAATCTGGCCACAAACATCAGGACCAGACAAGTGAAATGCATTAAAAATATTCAAATAAACAAGAATCTACTGTGAAACCAAGCATACCACATTTAGTTTTTTTAAAACCTGACTATATGACATAACAAGTTAAAATACCTATGAAAAAGTGAAAATCTATCTTAGGTACCCCTAAGAAATTGTTGTGCTCATTAACTACTAGGCACCACTAAGAAAGTAGGAGCTTCAAAACCTCACAATAAAGATAAAACAAACAGCACTCCAGACAGAACATCCTTTACCACAAGACAAAGCCTACAACTAAGCCAGGCTCCTTCCTTCTGACCCAGGGCAGGTATTTTTTTCCATTCCCAAATATTTTCATTTACCTTAGGCAGTGTGTAATTGATGTATTTTGTTCCACATCAACCGACAGATCCAGAAAGTCCTCATCTTTGCTACTAACCTTGAAAAAAAAAATAAGAAGTATTTTGTAATGGTTTAGAACTGGCAGATTTCTTTCAAGTGTTTCTGGAATGGTGCAGAATCCATCGTTGGGAGTAGAGAGCTTTGTGATAAAAAAGTAAATATACACACAAAGGCCTTTTCTTGAGGTAAATTAAAACTGAAGAAATAATCTGGTGTGCTGTAACAATCCAGGGAGGAATATTAAAACCCCCAAAATATAACAAAAAAACTAAAACCCAAGAAAAGAGAAAACACACAAAAAAAAAACCCAAACCGAATAACCCTTCTTGCAAAACATCTCTCCCCCTTGAGACTTCAAGACACAGCTGCTGAAGTTTGGTGGGAAAACCAAGGTTTTAACCCCTCAGAGCTCTCAGAGCTGGAGAAGGCTGAACCATATTCCACCCTGCTTTGTAGACTGACCCAGCTTTCTGCTGCATTTCAGAGCTGAACAGTAAATGCCCACAGGAAATGCAGGAACAGGCGGATGGGTTTTCAATTACAGGGGTTAGCAGTTAGGAAACCCATCCTTCCATCTGTGGAACAGACATTTCATTTCAAAATGCTCTAGACAGAATCTTATTAATGTCATTTTTAGAGCTTCTATTCACCACATTGCTGTAACTTCAGATTTAAAATGCCAAGAACAGTCGTTTCAGTTGTAATCACTTCTTTTTTTTCCTCTACACATCTGGGCTTTCATTTTTTTTAGAACTATTAAATCAGACTGTGTGACTAACTACAAATTCCTGGTCTGAAGGTGGTGTGATTCTTCTGGTTCTAGACTTTGTGGCACTTCTTTTGCTCGCCAACAGAGTGGCTATGGACCAGCACCAAGAGGCAGAGACTTCCAGTTCAAGAAATTCAGTTAATCCCAGAGTTAAATAAATAGTGAGCAATTCTCATGTAGAAACACAACAGAAACTATCAATCACTGACACAGGTAATAACATGAAGACAAAGAGGCAGCTTGTATCAGCCAGGTGCAGACTGCCTTGATGGAAACAGGGAGGAGGAACAGAAAAAACACTGTGCTTTTTCTGAGAAACATACCTTAATGAGTATTGGTTTGAACATAGAGGTGATAGTCATAAAATAGGCTACGCTCCATATTTTAATAGAGAGAGTGCAATTTCATCTACCCTAATAAATGAAAAAGTGTGCTTAGTATTAGGGAAAATGATCCAGAACCTGGGCAAAATCTAAGAGGTTTGGTTTTGTTTTAAACGTACAGCCTCACAGTTAAGACATCTGGTTTCATTGGTTAGTGTTCCTTGGAAGATTTCGTGGACCCACGTCAGATCAGTCTTGTCTCCTTCTTCACTCTCAATGCTGCCATTCTGCAGTTTGCCATTCTGCTTCTCCTGCTTCTTCTCTTCTTGTAATAAGTCAGCAATAGTGTTAAGTAGGTAGTTTAGGAATTCGTGTGCATCCTGCTGCATGTAATTATCAAATAATTCTGGAAAGAGAGAGATCAAAGAGAATGAAATAAATACAGAGTTCATCATATCAAGCTATTATGCTTTTAATGATCAGTGTGTGCCCTTCCCCCTTCTCTACCCTGTTATACAACTGTGGGTTACACTGTTAAGAATCCTGGAAGATTGTACTTGGTTGTTCTCACAAGGGATGTTAGGTTGCCCTCACCTGTTCCTCAGGTTACAAGCAACAGGGAGCTGAGAAATAACACAAAGGAAACTTAGTTTGGGCATTTCTGGGAACTGAAGAAAACTGTGATTGGTTTTAGGGTTGCTTTGGGGTGGGTTTTTTTTGTTGGTTTTCTTTAGGGAGGGAGAGGAATAAAGAAATTCAGATGTGCTGCCTTGGGCTATTAGTTCATTAAGCCCAGCATCAAGGGGCAAAAATCCCCTACTACAAGTTTGTTATCTTTTCAAGTTCAAGCAGAGGTAATAAATCAACATACAGAACTTTTCCTCACAAAGTAGCCCTGGGAAATAACCACTGGCTCTCACTTAAGGAATTTATCCTACCACAAATGTAAGAAAGCAGGTTAAGAGTGGTTAAATCTCCTCAGAGAGCTCAACTTTGACCAACTCTACGAGGTCTTTTCAGCCCATGACAGTTTCTAGCAGGGACCTGAAGTGTGCTGACTTGCAGCAGAGCTCTGCAGAACACAAGCCAGCATGGGGCAAGGGGAGTAGGGAGACTTGTGTACATGCTCTGGACTCGGTCTAAGCAAGCACAGAGACACAGATATGTGGATAATCCTCTTACAACCCAGCACAGTTCTGATAGAATCTCTGTTCTACGCTACAGAAGTGGTCAAATTCACACCCCAAACAGGAGTCCAAACATTTTCCAGAAATCTGTTAAAACCTGACAATCTGGACTCACTTAAAAAGGAAGTTGTGGTTACGATTTATACTTTTAAAAGTTCCCAAGGCTTAAATCTGCATTAAAAAAATCTCAATTTATTCATTTACCATTTTCCTTCCTCAATCGGGAAATAAATTTCTTGGGTGGGATGACTCCCACCTTCTTCTTTTGTGTAGCAATACTGTTGAAGAGATCAGAGAGGCATGTCAGGAGGCTTTCCTTCTTTCGAGGCTGCACTTTGTATGCCAAAACTTTTTCCCGAAATGGACGACAAAAATAAAGTGCCTGTAAGACTGAGTTGCAGTAGCAGGTATTGCCGAACTGGTCAAAACAGAACAAAAGGAAAACAAATGTTTTCATATTAGGTCTGTTAAAAAGTAAAAGCAGAAAGAGGCTGCTCGTTAAGAATGTCACATACTGAAATGGAAAAGGCGTCTGTCAGAGGTCATTTACTGGGGGAACGCTAGGAGGTGTGGTGTAAAAGAGTCATCCTTGTATCATCACGGCTGGTAAGGGCAAGAAAAGGAAGAGAAGGCAACAGTCATGGCAAAACTAGGCACAAAAAGCAGGAAATCACTGACAAAAAATCCCAATGAGGGCTCGTCACAAAATCAAAGTGTCTGGAGACACAGCATGCTACCAACCCTGATGGGGAGAGCCTGCTGAGGATGATGTGGGGGGTGCCAGTGACACAGTGGGATGGAGGGACAGAAAAAGGAATC
>NW_008594453.1:10681-16279 GCF_000691845.1 Merops nubicus | reverse complement strand
GATCACCAAGCCCATCCATCAACCCAACACTACCATGAGCACTAAACTATGTCCCCAGGTGCCATGTCTACACATTTCTTGAACCCTTCCAGGGATGGGGACTGCACCACCTCCCTGGGCAGCCTGGGCCAAGGCCTCACCAGCCTGCCAGGAAAGGAATTCTTCCAAATATTCAATTGAAACCTTCCCTGCACAACTTAAGCCCATTTCCTCTCATCCTATGGCTGGTTACTTGGGAGAAGAGACCAACTCCCACCTCACTCCAACCTCCTGTCAGGGAGCTGTAGAGAGCCAGAAGGTCTCCCCTGAGCCTCCTCTTCTCCAGACTGAACCCCCCCAGGTCCCTCAGCTGCTCCTCACAAGCCATGTTCCCCAGAGCCCTCACCAGCTTCACTGCCCTTCTCTGGACCTGCTCCAGCCCCTCAAGGTCTTTCATCCTGTGGCACCAAAACTGATCCCAGTGCTCGAGCTGTGGCCTCCCCAGTGCCACGACCACTTCCCTGCTCCCACTGGCAAAGGGGCAGCAGCCATCAGCACCACTGCATCTCATCTGTATTACAGTAACAAGAGCTCAACACATGAACTCATATGTTAGATTTGCCTGTGTCAGGTACACAAAGTGCTTTTTGGAGATAGTCAACAAGGTACATGTTAAAAATTTCCTGTTTATAACAGAATATTGTGAGAAGCACACGATGCAGGCAAAGGCAAAGAGCAGCTGGTTCCCATCTGCCCTATCTGGAGGCAGTGTCACTTCCAGAGAAAGGAGGACAGTGATAACAACTTCCAGAGGCAGTGTTCCACATTGCTTAACAAGAAGCACCCCTCAGAGCGACGAGATATTAGCATATCAGCCACAAGAAGTGCACCCTGGGTTCTCCAGCTGTTTCTTTGCCATTTATTGTGCAACCTTATTGTACAACGCTGTTGCTTCAAAAGAAGCAAAACAAATTCTGGGTTCACCCGGCCCCAGATGTTCTGGTAATGAGATTCTGCTTCTCAACAGCATTGAGAGTAAAATATTTTACATCAACTAAAGCAGCATGCAAACCTGACTACAGAACACAGACTGTTTTAGGTGGCACTCAGAGAATACGGCCGCTACCGTTCACCAAAATTTGGTGTCATTACTGGAGCAGAATGATTGAGTTAATAATCAGTTTGCTGACTGAAACAGAAAATTATCAGTTGAATTCATGCAGCTAAAGAGGTTACAGCATTAGCTACATTAACATTAATTCATATCATATGCAAACAACAGAGAACAACATTTAAAACTTGTTGGTGTGAGGAAAACAAACCTGCAAGCTGAACAAACACATGAATTAGGACAGACCCTAACTCAGGATGCTTGTTAGTGACCTAGGAAAAAAAGAATAAGCATCATGCTAACTAGATTTGCATCCAAGACAAAATAGGCAAGAGAACAACCAAAAGTCTGATTAATTATTATTGTTTTCAAATGAGGGATCTAATTTTTTTCTATAATAATCCCAGAAAATTAAGAGACAGAAGTAGCTAGAAATTAGTTATCTTTAAAAAAATGGAAAGTCCAAGAATTTACAAAGCAAGTAGTTAATGAGATTTGATGATGGTATTCATGGAGAAATCATGTCAAGAAGCATGAAGTCAACTGGTTATACATGTCCTGCTTTGATCCTGCCCACACAGAGAGAAGTTATTAGAACCAAACTAAACAGAAGAGGTGAAGAATTAAAATTCCATTCAAATAAGAAGATGCTTTACAGCAAAGTGATACGGTGAAAAATTCACTTGATGGCAAGCTTTAGGTTTTAAAAAGGTCCTTCTAATTAGTACTTCAGCTCTGTTTGCTACTAACTTTACAGAATGAGGACAAAACTTTATTCCTGAAATCAGTATCTTGCATGTTAGCATTCTAGATATTTTGCTGCACACCAACTACTTTACAAAAAGACCACGAGATGTACTTTAATTCAGAAATTCTAACTTCTTTTTTCATGTGAGAACAAAATCCTTCCACCTTTGAAACAATTCATGGCCTGGGGAAACTTCTGGATATCTCAGTTATTGATCTCCATTTCCCTGCATTAGAGTTCTCCACAAATAACCAGTATTATACAGCAGTATTACACACATTTTTCAGCTGCAACTAGATTACATTTAGAAGTACAAAGTAGTCAGATTTTCCCAACCATGACATTAACTTTGCTAGAAATTCTGACTGGAGAAAAAAAAAATAAACCAAACCAAGCAGGTATCTTCAATAGAACCCCAAAAAAAAGGTTGGCAAGACAGTTCTCAGTGAGGTGATGAATGTTTCCAAACCTGGAGCTACCTGCACAGATCAAATACACAAATAGTGTATAGAGACTAATGGGATCTAAAACAAATGAAAAACAGGAACAAACGTAGGATTTAAAATCTTATTTTGTCATAGTTTCTCTGGTATAAATAAATATTTTAAATAGATGGCAAAATAGAGGTTTTTTTTTCCCTTAAAACTGACTGTATTTAGGAGTGAACACTACCTAACTTCCTAAGAACTTGCAGTATTTTACACTTTCCATGCAAAAACAAAGTTTGAAGGCTTATTTTAAGATAAGAGGCTTCTTAAAATGCAAAATGAGATGAAATTCTGGAATGAAAACATTGTTCCATGCCTCTTGCACTTCACTTCAACATCACATATAATCTCTTTTAACAGGCTGTCAGAAGGAGCAGCCAGACCCTCCTCCCACATGCTCTGCAGGGGCTTCAGCCACAGTCTGACCGCAGGCAAATGGGCTCAGCTCACAGATCCAAAGCAAAAATAACTATTAAAAAGAAAAATATTTAAAGCCTTCATTGGTTAACACCTGATTGTTTGCAGGGCAACCAGACGTTTACTGGTATGGATGCTGACGCCACGAAACTGCCCTCCCTAAAGTGCTCTGATGAACTTCAGATCACAAACAAACTGGAAATAACTTAGGAAAAAGCTCTGCAGCACAACAGCATGAAAAGGATCATCCTACAGAAGTAGCAAGGAATAAAGCACAACAGTATTAGTCATCTTTTGTCCTTCAAAACAGAGAATGGAGGTGGTTATAATAATTCTGGGTATTTTTAGAAGGCTGTTTTTCCTCCTGACACTCTTCAGTCTGCTGTTTATGTCACCATTGGAGATGCTTTCCATTTTTCTCATTCTGGGGCCAACCTCAGCAGCTTTGGAATGGCCATTAACACCATACTTGAGGAGTATAACTCAACAGGCTTTGACAGCTTGGTGTCTGAGAACACAGGCTGGTGGAAAGCCCCCCAGAAGTCAATTCAATGAGTGACAATGCTTCAGGAGCTGTGTGAACCTTATCTGGTGTGTTAAAAGAGAGGTCAGCTTTCAGTTTTCAGAAGTATAGTTATGTTTGCAGTGAGTTTGTCTGAAATTGTACTTTCATATCAGGAATACAATGCCACAGGACTGTTTTTATGAACTGACTTGCTGTACTTGCTGGGAAGAGCTGTCACCAGCACAGCAGCTGCCTTTCTCCTCCAGAACCACTGGCAAGATCAACAGCAACACTCCACTCTCACCACAGTTAATTCAGACAGACAACTCTCACTGCCCAACAGATCCCAGTCAAGTCAGATCTATGCAAGCTGACAGACACAAACCAAAGCACTTTTTAGAACCTCCCATACACTGCAGCACCAGTGTAAAATCAAATTGCTCCTTTCCAGATGAGCATGTGAACAATGTGCACTCTTTGTTAATTAAAGTCCTTTCCAGCTGAATATTAAAATGCTACAATTATAAATATACCTGAGTAGGAAGGTTTCTCTCAAAGATTTTATAATAAATATCTTTATTTTTCTGTGTTTAAGAGGAAGTTTATATCTTGGTTAACAATAACCCATAGTTGTTACCATACTGGTATGTATTCAGAGTCTCACTTGAAGTTAGAAGTGCTCACACATGAAGTTCCAACAGAGAATCCTGTTAAATCCTATATTAGGATATGAATTAAAACTCAGCATTTCAACCATAGAAAATTCACTTACATTGACCAAGCCAAAATAATGCTCATTCACAGGGAACTGTTCAGGACCAATCTCTTTCTCCAAAGCAGAGGCATTGGTGCCCTACAAAGAAACAGGATGTTTTTGTTAGAGGAAAAAAAAGCATCTTCCCAAAAAAATCCAAGAGAATTCATATTACTCATAGAAAAACAAAGGTAAGAAAATGTTACTTCCACTGAAAATTAGCATCTCACATTCCTTATGTTCTTCAAAATGAAATTAATTATTATACAATTATGATAAAAGGTACCATGGTTACACTTAGCTCCACTTCCAGCTGCTGAAGTTGGGTATATCTGATCAAACAGAAGGATTTGCTGCATTTTAATTTATTTGAAAGTTAACAAGAAGAAATTTCTTCTCACTTAACACTTCAGGTTAGTCACAGTGACCCAGAAACACCAATTTAAATTTAGCCAAGAATGCATCATAAAAAGAAACCTGTAGCACACAGAGAACTTCTAAACCTAGAGGAGAGAAACCATATGGGCTACAAATGCCATCAAAGAAAAAAAACTGTGATGTGACTGCACAAAAGGTTTGATGTGGCTGTTTCTTATTTGCAACTTATACAAAGAATTCTTAGGGAAAAAAAATCTGATTTTTACTACACTTTACAGTAGAAATACTGTAATTTCCCTCCTTTATTTCTGGAATGTACTATGGACAAGTGAAGCATGATCACAAAAAAAGAATGGGAAGAAGAATTTGATCAGACGTGCCCAAAACTCAGATCACCTAAAAAACAGACCTGAAGCATCCCAACATTTTAATTTCCATTTTAACTTTGTCCACTTCAAACTCAAAGTGGTTTGTGCATCTTTTTCCACTTTTTCTCTTTTTTTAATCCACCAGTACTTCACAGCTGAGCTCCCACTTGGGATTTGGCACTTTCCCTCATAACATTCCATCTTGATGTTTCTTGTTGATGTTCCAACAGTTCTTAGGTGCATGTGTGCTGTCATCTACAGAATGACCCTCATTCAAGGCAAAATCCAAGCACTTTGGATTCATACCTTCTGTTTTAAATATTCAAGTCACTCCATCTATAACCTTCTGCAAATGGAAATCCTTCTGCACATTTGAGCCATCTCAAAGCACCTCAGAAAAGCACTAAACAAACAAAACTAACAGTGCAGCAAAATTCAGTTCATCTATTTCCCTGAAGCTAGTAATGGTTTTAAATTGCTGAGCAAATAATTCAACCATTTCCCTTAGCTTTCTGCTCTGAATACAAACCCCAGCCCAACAGGGACTGGAGAGACAGTTCCATCTACATTGTCTACAACAAAGAAATAACTAAAAGTTTTCTAAGAGGAAAGAAACCAAGAAATAATTCAGTTTAAGAGAAGGAATGGAAACTCTGTAGCTCCATCTCCCACATCAGATTTACAGTTTATTACATATATAAAAAAAAGATGGAAAACAAAGGCTTGATACAGAGTACTATAAAACACAGAAACATTTGCTGGATGCTGACAGATTTACAAGCAGGACTCTTTGCAAGCAGCATTTACACTGAAAATTTCTGAGACATCTGTGTGAGTTCAAGCAGCTCCT
>NW_008594453.1:0-10650 GCF_000691845.1 Merops nubicus | reverse complement strand
TCCCTACATCCATTCCCTGCTTCCAGGTACTCCTTTTTCCCTCCTCTATCTCCTGCAAAAAACTCCAAACCTAGACATAGAACATCTCTGTGCAAGAGTATCTGATCCAGCTCTCTCCAAATGCTTCCTCAGCTCCTGATCCACACCAACAGTGGGTAACAGCACAGCAGCAGATTTTAACCTAGGTGCCACATAAATGCCATGAGAGGAGGTGCCAGTGGGTTTGCAAAATGTTCAGGCTTGAAATGAGAACTAAGTGAGGTTCCTTCACTCTTACACTGTGCATATTTTGAGATGAAAGGAGGGATATATGTGGAAATCTGCAAGTTTGTGAATTCAGTTTAAATGTCTCTGAACAGCCAGAGCAGCAGACAGCTAAAGCAGGTACCACAACTGACAGAACTAGTGAGACTAGACAGCCCCAATACTCCAGCCTGAAAAGCAGCATATGGAATAAATAGCTGAACAAAGAAATAAAAGAATAAGAACTGTAATTTTTAATAAAACTGCACCATAAAGAATTTAATAACCTCCCATAAACCAGTGCTGCAATCCAACTAAACTTGTATTCCACCTCTATCTACCCATTTAATCTAACAGCTTCCATGAGGCTTTTTTTTTTTTCAAGTGCTTCCTTGTATCCACTGCCCAAACTTTGCAAATTTGGGTAAATTAAATGCAGGGGCAGATTAAAAAAAAATAAAGTTTCTTTAATAAATGCTATAATTAAAGTCAATCAGCCACAGAAGCTAAATTAACTTAGCATTTAGTTGCAACGTTCCTGAAGTTTCTGGCCAGAGAATTAACATACAGAATTCCTAAAAACCAAAACAGGACTCGAAGGAGCTGTGGGAGGAATCAAAAGCACAAACCACTCCTAAATAGCTCTGAGGATGCACACTTGTAAATTAAATAATACATTGGAGAAGCTCTAGAAAACAGACACATGCCAAGCATACCAGGATTGCATAGATATTTGCTCACAAGAAACAATACACGCTTCATAGCTTTGGAAACAGAAAAGTCTCATTTCTCATCTAGAAATAAAACTAAAGTGGCAAGTGTTCAAAGTATGAAAATTTGGATTTGATTATTTGGGGATTTGAGAGAGCTTTGTTCCTTCTGAGGGGCCATGGATAAACTAGCCTGCATCTTAAAGTGCTTCATCCATCTAAAACCACCAGAAAATCAATACTGTTTGCTAAACTATAACACACATTGAGGGAGCAATAAAAAATGACAAGTAAAAAAAGTCACTCGTAACACAGCAATTGTGTTGGCTTGGCATAAAAAAGCTAAGCAAATAATGTCCTGAAATACAGCTAAATATAAAGCTTGAGATTAGATTTGACTTCTCATCGCTAGTCCACGACAAATAAACACATCTTATAAAAACCCCAGAGTAAATCCTGGAGAATTCTGAAGGTTCAAGGAAATTCTCTCAAGGAATTGCTCTGCTCCTCCAGTTCAGGAAGAGGTGATAAAATGTCCTGTACATGAGCAGGAACAAAACACTGATTTATACAGTTGACAGATAACTACCTGATGAGGAAAATATCTCCCTGGTTTAACTGAAGTAAAAGAGTGTTACCACTTATGCATGTTAGCTAATTAAAAAAGAGACCTATTTGTGCTCATTGATTTCTATCAGAGAAGGCAAAGAACACTCTTTAAAAAAAAATCTCACATACTGAATTTTAAAGTATTAAGCAAAAGCCCAGGGAACTGTTAATATTCAGGTTTTCCTGCATTTTTCATACCAGCTCAGTGAGGGACATCACACCAGCATTAGGGATCTATGAGGCAGAGGGAAGATTGGATTGAGTAAAATTAACATTCACCCAAAGAACACCCAAATGTCTCTAAGGCAGGTTTTTTTGAGTTGGGTAAAGCAAAAGGGATGATAAAGTAAAAAGACCAGTTTAAAAACTCTTAGAGGAGGTAGCTAACTAAGTCATCACAGAGGAAATGGTCCCATGGCATAGCTGAAATTTTAACTGAGTAACAACAAGCCTTCCATGGTGTAAGCTGTGAGTCCCTGTTGCTCAGCAGAGAAGCCTTGAAGATTTATTTCCAGTTCAATAAAGCATATAGGTGGAAAAAAAATAGTAGTAGACTTCTATTTCTTAGCCAGATGACACTGCTAACTCCTTGCACCACCAAAATGAGATAAGAAAGAAGTGTAAGCTTTGGCATCACCACCTCCTGTAAGCTCCATGAACTGTTTGCAAAGGAAAATCAGTATTTTGCCTGCTCTGGATTTAATTATTTCAGAAGCTGGAAATGTATCAAGAGTTTCCAGTGGCATAAACACTTCTATGCCCTTAAACTTGTTTGAATCTAATTATTCCTACAGAGAGATGGTTTATAGGCTGCATCCTCTTATCTGACAGGAGCTACAAGAATAAACTACTGTTGGGAGATGAAGGAAAGGCATCACTTTTCTACTCACTCTACATGAGCAGCTTTATGGTAGAATGATGAGGCCCAGAGCTGAGGAGTTCCTCTGAAGCTGCTGTTGGACAGAAGGACTGGGAGGGATCAGGAACAACCACACAGCTCAGAACATCAGCCACGGTCAACTGGTGAGTTGACCAGCATCCAAATGGCTCTTGCTTCGAGTTATAACTTCTTCCCTTTTAGTACTATGAATTTTACTAAGTTTCAGCAAAATCCTGATCCTCTGCCAAATCTGGCTTAGAAAAAGTGGACTATTATCACAGACAAACCAACATTACCAGTCAAAAATTGTTGTCCTGAACATACGTGGAAGAAATTCACGCTTCCATTTGTAAGTGTGCACTTTTTGCTGCTGGGAAGGTAACTTGGCAGAGGCAGGCAGGGTTCTAAAGCAACATGGTGCTGTCTTGATCAGCAGGGAAGCAGATCTGAGCATGAAGCAGCTGCTGCTCTAGCTTCAGTAAGAAAAGGATCAAAATTAGCACAACGCTGGGTCAGTATCCTCGCTGCCCTTCAGAGCTCGTGTCAGAAACAATCAGGTCAGTGCTGTGCTGCTGCCTGAGCACACGGTGAGCAGAGAGGCACTGAGGCTATAAAACAAGGGGAAAAGAACACCAAGCAGAGGATGGAAAAGGGTTCTGAGTTGGAAAGTCCCACTGTCCTCCCTGCAGCAGCTTTGGGTCGGGGTGAGGGGAAGCAGAGCAGTTTGTGGCATTTATTGTTGCTAAGCTGCAAATCTAGGAGGGATTAAGGGAGCAGGGCAGGAGAGCTCGCCTGGGCAGCTGGCCTGCACCTCTCAGAGGGTGCTGGCACCACTTCTGCCTGCACTGAGTGCTGCAGTGTCTCACATCAGCACAGTCCCCTGGCTGCTGGCAACGGGGAGTGTCTTCTGAACCATGGAGGTGGATGTGGGACATGTCTATGAGGCAGGCTGCAAGAGAGAAAGAAGGGCAACAAAGCTGGGGGACGTGTCTCAGGAGGAGCAGCTGAGGGAACTGGGGCTGGAGTGAGGTGGGGTTGGTCTCTTCTCCCAAGGAACCAGCAACAGGACAAGAGGCAATGGGCTGAAGTTGTGCCAGGGGAGGTTTCAATTGGATATGAGGAAGAATTTCTCTCCTGGCAGAGTGCTGAGGCCTTGGCCCAGGCTGCCCAGGGGGGGCGTGGAGTACCCATCCCTGGAAGGGTTCAATAAAACGTGTAGGTGTGGCACCTGGGGACATGGTTCAGTGGTCATGGCAGTGTTGGGTTGATGTTTGGACTGGATGAGATCTTAGAGGTCGTTTCCAACCTTTATGATTCTAGGATTCTAAGTCCAGTAAGGAAACAGGTAACAACAGTGAAAGAAGAGGGCTAGTAAAGGAAGATATAAAAAAATGTAACTATTACAATAGTCATGAAAGGTGTCTACAGCACAAGCAGCATTTCTGATCTGCTCTGATTATACAGAGGGTTTGAAATGACACAGGAAAATCCACACAACAGCAGACTGTCCATGGATTTATGTCCATTCTACAGCTCTTCATTACTAACCCCACATAACGAGACAAAAACCTGAAGATCTGTTTGGTTTCAGAGAAGCACAGAACCACTCTGGTTGGGAAGGACCTCCAGGATCATCAAGTCCAACCTTCATCCCAACATTTCCCTAACCACTAACCATTTCTTAGAAGGACATGGAAATTTGGAGACACCTAAACAGACAGGACACTTGTCAGACAAAATGCTGCTAGGGTTTTTTAGAGAAGCACAGAACCACTCTGGTTGGGAAGGACCTCCAGGATCATCAAGTCCAACCTTCATCCCATAAACTGACAGGACACTCATCAGACAAAATGCTACTAAGGTTTTTTAAATGCTAACAAGGATGAGGCAGTTGCTTCAAGTCCCTGAGAAGGAATTAACCAGAACTGCAACACCCCTCTCATCTTTTCAGAAAATAAAACCACAAACTTGCAGTTTGTTACTTTAATACTACTTATCCTGACAAAATCTACAAGAAGTCTTTGCTGTGCTTATTTTGGTGTGCTCCACCCTTTTAGATGCTCCATTTACAGTTCATTTGCAGACAGAAGGAGATTTCAGAAGAGAACTCTTAAAATCAGGATGTGTAGGCATCACTGCTCCCAAAGCTCCAGAAAAACTCCTATCTGTACACTGCAAAATGTTTAAGCTGTAGTTTCCTATGCTTGCCTATACACTCCAGCTGCTTCAGCCCTATCTAAAACACACTCAAGACTAATCTCATCAGCAGATTACTTTTAACAAGCTAGAGGGAAGCAGTTAATTTAAAACACTCTCTGTATCACCCATGGAAATCTGAAGACACAGCCTTTCCTCAAGGATGAATGACTGGGTGTTTTTTTTATTTAGCTCAGTGCAAAACATTAATTTCCACATTGTATGCTTTTTACCCAAGCCTTTTATCCTTCTCCCATTGCAATTAATACCGTTCAGTTCAAATGAAGTAATTAAAGCACTGCAGCTCAGGCTATCTCTGAACTTCTACCACAGCTGCAAGCACACTCTGTGTAGCATGGTTGGTCTAACAGCCTGTTGAAATAAAAATTCCTCAAGATCTGCTAGCTTGGGTTTGACAGCATCTTAAGAGGCATTTCTCTTAAAGAAAGGCAGAAAAAGGAACAAAATCTAGGTGATAATTCAGTGTCCAGACCACATGTGGTACCAGAGTCTTGCTGAAGTCTCTGATTATTCTTTGGACTCTCTCTTTTTAACAAATTAAAGTAGGATAAAGTTCAGCATTTGGAAAAAGCTGGGAAGAAGCTTCCAAGCTGTGCAGAAAAGCTTCAAGGAACACCATCAGGCAGCACTCAAGATTAAAAAAGCTGCTTAAATATACAGCATGACTGAAGAGTGATTTTTTAAAAGTGGATAAATAAACCAAACCAAAAAGGGGAAAAAAAGAAGAATAACTTTGCTCTGCCAAGCCAGAGCTACTTAAAACCTTTCAGGAAAGCAATCTGAAGGAGATGATGCTTTTCATGAAGCCTGTCTGCACACACTTTGCTGTCTTAGCCTTCATCAGCTTCAGGACTATTAAAATTACCACGTGGCAGAGCGCAGAGAGGAGCAGAACTGGGGCTGTATTTCTGGAAGTGTACAGAACATCCTGCCATGATTTTCTGAACACAGATGCTGCTGCCCCACCTTTTAAAACTCCTTGGTTTTGTGGCACTGAAGTGAGATAAAAAGGGTTAGGGTTTGAAATTCTCCCTTTCCAGGCATCCAGGAAGGCTGCTGGTCTAGGTGTAACGAATTATGGTAAATTGAACTCTAGATTCCAGCACTTAGCATGTTTATGCAGGCAAAACAAACAGATAATCTTGAAAGGAGCAGGTACAGCAGCATTGCAGCCTTCCCAAGACTCCAAACGCTTCCAAATCACCTTCTCAATCTGCAGGAGCACACCCAGGACAGAGCTCAGAGCACCCCAGCCACTGCCAGTATCACCGAGACCACAGTGGAATTAGACCACGCTGTATTTCCAAATAAATTTACTCCTGTGAAGTGTTTAAAACCTGAAGTTTTCATTAGAGAGTCTTTAAATAAATTGAGAATGCTTTGTAAACTGTTTTGGGTAAATGGTTATTCCATTAGGAGCTGGTCTGGCAAGGTCCACAGGATCCACACCTCACAAGGGCAAAGCAAGTCACGGATGCTGGTGAAATTCTCTCATTTTATGCTCTTTGAAATGAGATTCTAACCCCAGGCTTTACCATGGAGAGGCCACTGGATGAAGAGTAGGAAGTGTAGAAACTGCTTCTTTGAGTCTTGGTGGGTCACTGTGGTACCCATGACAGAGGTGAGAACTGATATCCCCCTCCCCAGCCACTGCCTCTGGGAGGACCAAAGCACCCACAGCACGTTCCTGCACCTAAGGGCTCCACAAGATCTCTCCTGACCTTGGGTTTCCCTCAAATGACTCGTAACACCCCTAAGAGATGTCTTGCTAGCACAGCTCTTGGATATCTCACAGCCTTTTAGCTCTCTAAAAGAACAAGCAGCCCAGGCCCAGTGTTTCCCAGTGCAGTTCTCTTTGTGAGCTGGTAATAAGATTCTGTCATGCCCTTCACCCCTCCAACAGTGGAGGAGCAACACTGTAAGAAGTGAGGAAGTGGATGCTGATGGAAACCAGAATGTAAGTGTACAGATTTCTGAGTGGGCTGTAAGTCCAGACCCCACACAGGTACAGGCTGAAGAGGTGCAGAGGTAGGGCAATGCTCCAGCCTCGGGGCAGTGGCTGGGAAGAGCCTGGTGGAAGAGGGGCTGCAGGAGGGCAGTGAAGCTGGTGAGGGCTCTGGGGAACATGGCTTGTGAGGAGCAGCTGAGGGACCTGGGGGTGTTCAGTCTGGAGAAGAGGAGGCTGAGGGGAGACCTGGCTCTACAGCTCCCTGACAGGAGGCTGGAATGAGGTGGGTGTTGGTCTCTTCTCCAGCAACAGGATAAGAGGCAATGGGTTCAAGTTGCCCCAGGGGAGGTTTTGTTTGGATATTAGGAACAATTTCTTCCCTGGCAGAGTGGTGAGGCCTTGGCCCAGGCTGCCCAGGGAGGTGCTGGAGTCCCCAGCCCTGGAAGGGTTCAAAAAAAAGCGTGGATGTTGCTCCTGGGGACATGGATGAGTGGCCATGGTAGTGTTGGGCTGGCAGTTGGACTTGAAGATCTTGAAAGTCTTTTCCAACCTTAGTGATCCCAGGATTCTGTGATTCCATCAACGTGAGCTGGTTGTTGCCTACAGGCTTTGCCCAGGCTCACCTCTCCAAACCACTGCAAGTCCCAGATCTGGAGAATTGATCAGTAACTTCCCATCACACACACGCTGTTGAACCAGGGAACAAGCAGCACGTGGAAAAACCTCATGGGAAGTGACCTATTAACACACATTTTTGCCCCCAAAACATAGCAGGTTATCCTCAAGCTGGGTTTTCAGTGCAAAGGTGAGTATTTGTTTCCAGCTTAACAAGTCGATCACGAAGCAGAGCACTGCTGAGAACAAGAGTCTCCTTTACCAGCTCTTTTATCCTCCCTTCTTTCCAGTTCCTCAGAGACACCTTCCCAGTTGGAAATGCCCTTTCTCTGATAAAGCCAGCACAAAATTTGATAAATACAGCTGCAACAGCAGCAAGGCAAACATATATCAGTGACATGAAAGCCCTGCTTGAACTGAATGGTGTAAATTATTCAGGTGGCAAATGGAAATGTATTACTTACAAATGATTCAGTCTCTTCTCTAGCACTGAAGTTAATAATTATACCCACACCATACTGATTCAGAGCAGGAGAACATGGCTACCACCAATTTGTACACTCAATTTGAGTTCTTCAGGCATGTCTTACTGGTTTGGCAAACAATTAGATGTGAATCTAGGGGAAGTGGCCCCAATTAGCCTACCAAGAAACACCAATATTTCTGCTCCCAGCTTACTACAGACTTCACAAAACTAGCTGTCAGAGGGGAACACATCAGACCTATGCTTCACACCTTCCTCCATCCTAGGGGCCTGGTTTGCTTCTCAAAAAATAAAAATCATTGTTAATGAAACAAACCCCCCAGGCTCCCAGCTCAAAAAACTCAGTTCTACCAGCCCAGAGCACAGCAGGGATGTCCAGTCACACTCATGCAAGTTCAGCCCTCCTTGCTCTCTTGTCTCAGCCAGGAGAAGCTTCTCACCTGCCCCTGACCACAGAAGCACAAAGACACCACCACTTTTACATTTTTCTAGAACAGGAGCCATGGATTTTTGACAAAGGGTGACAAAAGGCGTCAACAGCGCTTCCTATTTCACTCACCCAGTTAATTTTGCAGCTGCTTGCTGAAAGAAAACAAACCTTCCTCCAGAACCTGCTCAAGGTAGGGGCTGGGAAGCAAAACTTCAGTCCAAGGGGCACGGCAGAGCAGCAGAGCTGCAGCAGGCAGCTCTTGGCTGTGTGGATGTGTCTGTGCCAGCAGCTTTCCCAAGCCCCGACTCGTACCCACAGGCAGGAGAATTTCCCTCCCAGTTCCTCATCCCCACAGTGCCACAGGAACGTTACACAACTGCCAGAGCAGGGACAGTCACAGAAAGCAAATGTAACAGCCAGGAGGCACAGGAGAGAGGAGCCCAGCACAAAACCCCAGGAGTTATTTTAGAGAGGGGGATACGACTGTATTTATAATTACATTACTGTCTACTAATGAGATCAGGCATTGAATTTAACTCTTTAAGAGAGACTGCAGAAGGGTGGAGGGTCTGAGGGGGACACTCAAGCACCAGAAGTCCCTGTGATGCTGATTTGACTCTTGGGTCTGAGCATGTTTCAGCTTTCCAGCCCCAAGCACAGATGGGGACTGTAAAAACCTGCATATTGTACTAAAAAAATGTAAAGTACCCTACAATCAGTACATATTAGCATAATCTTGAAGAAAGTAGTTTCCCAAAGGGACTTTGTTAACCTAATTAAATGTTTTTATAAAGAAGGTTTAGGTTTTTCATACATCATGACAAAGCAAAGAGTATTTTTACTTGCTGGACACTAATTGAAGTAGATGCAAGTAAAACAATTAAATTTTTAAAATAAAGGAACTAGACCTCAATTTTCTTGGTCCAGCTGAAGGAAAACATACTGAGATTGACAGTAAATTTAGCCAGGCTATACATGCACCTAAAACAGTGATGCTGAAAGATTATATAGCATGAAACAGCTCTATAAGACACCTGGAGCAAGTTTCACACAATTATTTGGTGCCAGCAGTGCTGCTCAACATTTTCTGCAGAGAAGTGAAACAGTAAATTCTCCACTCAAAACCAAAACCAACCCAGTAAGGAGAACCTGCTTCCCCAAAGCTGCAAAAAGTCTCTCCTCAAAAACAGACCCACTGAACCACAGGACTTCAGAAGGGACATGAGGCTGGGAGTATCTGCTTTGCTTTCTTCCAGCACCCCAACCAAAACCCAGCAAAACCAAATCCCTGACTGAGACTGAATACACCCAGGCAAAGGCTCCAAAACCCAACCACAAACCCTGGAATGGCTGCGTTTAGGTTTGGCTACCTGCTCCTAGGAAAATGTGTTGCCTTACATTTGCCCTCTCAATCCAAGGCTTGGTCAGCTGATCTCAGGAACACATCCAAAATATTATACAGGATGGAGTCAATCAGTTGCCTCTGGGGTGCACAGCACCCCAACCAAGTCGTGATTCAGGCACCTCTCGTGGCCTTAATTTCACTTGTGTCTGTGACAGGCAATTAAAAATACAAATCATGTTGAGATGAGTGAAGCAGGAAGTTCTGGGAAGTCTTCTGCAGTACTTACAGCTTGAAGATCAGACCTCCACTGCCAGATATTTTAAAAATAAATAAATAAAAATTAATCTCTCCTGTTAAAGAGTGTAACTGAAAATCCAAACACTGGCTCTGTACAGCAGCACTGTGCTTCAGCTCAACCAGATGCCAAGTTAACCAAAACTGGGAGTCAGCACCCACGTGGAGGAGAAACAGGGAAACCCTTGCACCCCTCACACACACGTGGAACAAGGGGGTTTGGAAGAGCCTCTTCTGACACTAGGGAAAGCAAAATGCAACAACTGAACACCCCCAGCCTGACTCTAGGCTGGATTTTGGCAGGGCAAACCCCTGTCCCAGCTCACTTGGGGTGAGCTCCTCACAGTGAGGAGCTCTGTGAAACGTTTAGCTGGCGTATCATTAATGAGATGCAAGATTTTACTATGAGTCAGCTGCGTTTTACTGCCAGACAAACCACTTGCTGGCCTCTATTTACACAGCAACGTAACTTCATTAAAAATTCTGCATAATCATGCAATTATCAGCCTCCCTCTCGCTGGGTTTCCACCGGCAGTATGGATGATACCCTGTTCCGTGCATCCATGTGAAATGGCTGCAGAGCTTTTATAAACTACTACAACGACCTTTACACTGAGCTTCGTTCTCACAACAAATTATTGTGCTACGAGCCAGAAAAAGAAGTGATGTCCAATAATGAGCTGCTCCCTCTCTGGGAGGAAGCACCCACCTGCCCCAGACGCTGTGTGCAAGCGGGAGGGCAGCAGACACCACCCAGACGGGAGCGAGTTCTCGTTTCTCCAGAGGGTTCTGTGCTCCCCCCGCCACCTTTCCCCTCCCCGGGATTATGGCCCCACTGCTCCAAACCCCTCAAACAGCGAGGGGCAGTGAGGCGG
>NW_008594452.1:24508-27206 GCF_000691845.1 Merops nubicus | reverse complement strand
AGGCAGAGCCGGAAAGTCTGCCGCGGGAATGGGAGATGTTTTTTCCCTCCTGGATGTTGGGAGATTAAACGAGGTGTATTTACAGTTGCCGTTTATCAGCGAGTAAATATCTAGCGCGGCGGGAGAGCAGCGGTGTGAAGCCCGCTTGCTTGCTGGAGGTTTTGTGGCTGGTAAACTACTGTTGATGAGGTGACAATATGCAAGAGCAAAGAGAAAAAGAAGGGAAAAAAAAAAAGGTAGAGGGGAGAGAAACCCTGATCCTTCCCCTCTGCCTCATTACACCATCGGCACTGGGTTTGGTTAAAATTTGGGTGGTTACTTTGGCCCTTTCGGTGTGAGATGCAGAAAGCTAGGTGCGTCCTCGTGAGGTCTTTTAAGTTGGTCATCTGCCATCATTAAGATTTCATTGATTCTAGTTGTTTTGTTAAAGAATAACCTACAAGAATCTGAGCTGCACAAATCTTCGTCATCCTAATGTCCTGACACAACCTATGCAAGGCAGGAGCCGAAAGGGGGGGAGAGAGTGAGGATATGTGCTTTCCCAGTCGAGGCGGTGCGTCCTCGTGAGGTCTTTTAAGTTGGTCATCTGCCATCATTAAGATTTCATTGATTCTAGTTGTTTTGTTAAAGAATAACCTACAAGAATCTGAGCTGCACAAATCTTCGTCATCCTAATGTCCTGACACAACCTATGCAAGGCAGGAGCCGAAAGGGGGGGAGAGAGTGAGGATATGTGCTTTCCCAGTCGAGGCTGGGAGGAGATTTTTTAGGAATGAGAGATGGGGGAGGGAGTCTAAATTGTCCTGAGACCCTATTCAATCCAGCAAGGAAGATGGAGGATCTTGCTGCTGCAAAAAAAATGCACAGCAGAAATCTCAGCCAGCTTCTCTCTGACTTGTTACGTCCCTGCAAAAAATAAATAAATAAGCAGAAAAAGAATCAAATCAAAACCCCATGATTTGCTGTAACGTTTTCCGTGATACCTTTATCCCACAAGCTTTGCAGTCAGAGAGTCCAGTGATGGAGGTATGTGAGAAGCAGGGAGAAAGACTCTGAGGTTTATCGTCACGGGAGGGGGAGAAGTATCAGATCGTGTTTGAAAGGAGACTTGTCAGGCAATGAGGCAGGAAGAAAAAATGCCTGTTCCAGGCAGATGGACCTGGGGAGGAGGAGGCAGCTCAGGCACCTATGGCTCTGGTGCAAGACCTGTGGAGAGAGTATGTAGACAGATGGAGGAATGGGGAAGAAGGATGTCTGAGGAAGACCTTGGACTGTCTCCTTGGAGGGCCTTAAAAAGGGGGAATTTTGATCTGAATCAGGAGACAAGGAAGCAGCATAGCTAAGCAGGACTTTTCAGCATGGAAGAAGACAGAGATTGAGTTTTCTGATTCAGAGTTTGGGGTAGTTGATAGGGGGAAGAGGTTTTTGTAGCAGCTTAGGGGGTGATAGTGACTGGGGCAAGGATTGCACCTGGAGGGATACGGAGAGAGTGTGTGGCTTGTCTTTTCCATAGGTGGTTTCTTGGGTGGGAGGACCTTCTGTTAAAATGTTTTTTGTAAATTTGTTAAATTTGTTGGTATCTGGCAACAGCAAGGAAAAAATATCCCTCCCTTCTGAAAATATGTGTGGAGATGAAATCAAGTTTTATCATGAATGCTCCTGCACACTCAGCCTCTCCACGTACACGGAAACAGCAAGTTTGTGCAAACACACCTGCTTGTGTAGCACATTCTTCCTCCCAGGGGGCAACGTGCACGTGTTGTGAGTGTGGTTCCTGCACAGACATGGCCCAGTTCTTGTGTTTTCCTCAGTTTACATAATAGCTTATTCTATCAGCCTGGTCACAGTAGTATTTGACAGCCAGCTTCGCAAGAGCACAAATTACGGTGCGAGGTGGCTGAGACTGGAAGCTGGCATGTGCCATGTTTTAGCTTTTCCGTTCACGGCAGCATTCCCGGGACGGAGCAGGCACATGCCACAGACATCGTGTGCACGAGCGACGCCATAAAAATGTTATGCACATACAAATGCAGAAGACTGATCTCTGGTCAAACGTACTCGAAGTTGCTCTCTTTGGGAAGGAGCTGAAGCAGCGCCTGCTCATCACAGACAGAATTTGCACCCTGCTCCCACACATGAGGATCGCATGCATGTGTGCTCCACCTGTCCTCTCCGAGATCACCTGTTTCAATTCCAGCTGGGCTGGCAGCGTGGGGACGTTTTGCACCCTCCTGGATCACGATTTGATGCCCTTTCTGTTTCAGCTTGGCGCTGGATGGGCTTGAGCCACAAAAGCTTAACATCAGGGAACACTAATGAGCCCCCGCTTTGCATGCTGAGAAGAAAGGCCAAGGGCTGAATGGGCATAAAAACAGTGGCATGGAGCACCCTGGCCAGAGCCTGAGCCTCAGCATGAAGGCCACAGAGGGAGAGGAGTCTCCGGAGCCAGGAGCAAGACGGCAGCACTGCAGCAAAGGCACGAGAGGAGACCATGTTGGGGGGAGGAGAGCAGGCTGCTGTTTCCACATCATCAGAAAACTCAACCTGCTGTCAGGACAGAAGGAAGGCTTCTGCATATTTTATGTCACTTTTCTCCTTCTAGGACGAGCTGCTGATCTGATCAGCTATGCGCTTTAAAATCCTCAACACGCGGATCAGCAAGTGTGTCTGGCGGCCGATAGCAGCCTCGGCCTCCTAC
>NW_008594452.1:23702-24461 GCF_000691845.1 Merops nubicus | reverse complement strand
GCCGCTCGTCCCTGGAGAGCGCGTGCCCAATTAAACCCTGCGTGCCTCTCCTCAGCTACGGCACGGGATGTGGCTAGCGGCGTGGAGCGTGGACAGAAAACAGCAACGTGTCAGGGCGGGCAGGGGGGAGGAGGCCGGAGGGGAGTTGGCCATTTCTTGTGCTGTCTGCTGATGTCTAGAGGGAGATGAAAGGGGTAGATTGGTTTTCCTTGGTACTGGTCGTCCATTGCTCCAGGCAGCTGCTCTTGCTTCTGAGGTCTTCATTGGCGACTCAGGAGTTGGTGGGGCTGTCAGTAGACAAAATGTCTTTCACTCCTTTGGCCTGGATTTTGTGGCACTGGGGGCTGTTAGACAAGAGTTTTTCTCCTTAGCAGTTATTCGGTGCTGCTCTTGCGTGGCTGGGTTTTTTTGGCTCCTACCCACCGTAGACGTGAGCGCCATCAATGCTCCCTGCCTACACCTAAGGAGGCAGGCATCTTGGGCGTTGTAGCGTTGGTAGCAGTCTTACCCACACAGATACATTATTCCTGTGTCCTGTAGGCAAACTCATTGCCCTAAACACCATTTTGGAACGTATGAGGAAGCAAATATTTCTGCTGCGCAATGTGGACTTGCGTATGTAACTGAGTTAATGTCACCACTGTGTTATCCTTCACTTATCTCACGTAACAAACAGTGGTATCAGGCACAGAGATCTCTCAAAACTTGACATCATGACACTGATTTGATGGGCATCCTTAGGCACATTGCTTTAAAGCT
>NW_008594452.1:18129-23671 GCF_000691845.1 Merops nubicus | reverse complement strand
CCTGCTGAAGTCTGCAGAGTGGGGGTCATGCCTTTCCGCCGCACGGGGAAGGAGTGTCATACATTTGCACCAGCAAGGCATCCTGTTTCCCACCAAGCGTGACTCAGGCTACAACATTTTGCTAGAAGTATGCATGCACTTGGCGCCCTGTTGGACAGTGAATTCTGGTTTGTCCTTCCAACAGAAAACAGCACGACTTGCCAGTGACACGGACTGTACATGTATTCCCATAACAACACTATTACAAACATATGGCAAACCCGGTGTAGCAACTGCTGTCCCCATCTCCATGCAAAACAGGGAGCCGATTAACAAAAACTTGAGGCTGTCTGAGGCTGTATCTCCCCAGACTGTGAGCTCATCAGCTTTCCCAAGCTAACCGCAACCTTGTCACTGCTCGGATTGTAAACTTGGGGTGGGAGGGGAGTGCAGTTTGCAGGAATGGCTGTTTGTGATTCAGCCCACTTCCCTCTGACTCAGTCCTGAACCATCCCGCGGTAGGGTATTTGGGGATAGTAACGCTTAGGACGTCGCACATCAGTTTAGTTCTTGGAAGAAATGCTGCAGCGCCCGGGCTTGCTTACAACTGAGTTTTGTCTTGGCATCTTTTGTAAAAACAAACCCCTAAAAACTACTGCTGACTATTAAAGACACTGTGGTGATTTTTGCCAAAAGAAGTGGGGGGGAGCAGGGGTGGTCTTAGCCCTGGGCACCTTGCCAGATTTGAGCTCAGGAAATTGCAGTCTATCTAGGTAAAACTCCCCTATAGTTTAAATGAAGAAAAGTATTCATCTCTTACTGTCTTAAAGGGTTCGCGCTGTGTTTCTCTGGAGCCTTAAACAGACAGTACATTCTAGCTGGAGAGGTGGTTACAGTTGCTTGCTGGGGGAAGAATGCTTTCTGCAAAAAGTGAGGCCTTTTTTGCGTTTTTGGGACTATTCTAATTGCGAAATACTGTATACATTTTAGGTTATTGAAAGGCTCAAACAAATACGCGAATCAACATAGAATCGAATATGTGGATCAACATGCACATAGAAATGCTAGGCCGTGTGCTGGTGTGGTGTTTGTGCAGGGGGCAGGCAGCTAGCAGATAGATGTTTTTTCTGTAGCAGAAAAGTAAGGACCAGCTATTTAGTCTTGCGCGTGTGCTTCTGGGGACTGGATTTTGTATGTTTAGCAGCAATTGCTTTTGTAAGCTGCTGCTAAGGCACGTAACTGGCCGTGTGCAATTGCAGTAATGGAATGTCAAAATGCAACTGCACACAGACCTGTAATCTTGCATGCAAAGTACTGCTGGTCTGGTTCTTCAGGTACAAAAAATGGTCTGAGATTGTACTTGCCTTTCCATTTAACGGTGGTCACCTGCATTTTTCAGGTGGCAGCCATGTGTATGGAGTGCTGAATGATCATCTTCGCTATTTTTGCTCCAAGAAGGAGGAAATTAAATCATTACTAGTGATCGGGGCAGTACATGTGTCATGAATAAGGGTGGAATGAAGCTGGGTAGCGAGTTGCAGTGATGATTTAGTGACTCTTGGAAATCCTGGAAAAATGCATGGGTGAAGAGGGAGAGCTAAGAGATTCTGTTCTGGAGAGCTTCTGTTCCTGCTACAGATGAGGAATGTCAAACCATTGAGCTGGTTGGTGGTGTTGGGATCTGGCCTTGCCTTCTGCCAAATCAAATACTTTCAGGGACCCCAGCACAGCATGTGCATTTGGGCACAGACAGATGCAGAGCTGAATAATGACACAGGTGAAGGTGCCTTGGGATATTCCAGCCCAAGACACTGTGGACTCTTGAAGTGTGGAAAAGGCTTCCTCTTCCTCACTGGCGGCTGGGTCTCAACCCTGCCCTGGTGAGGTAGGGGTGGTCAGGGGGGATAGGGAGTAGCTCACTTTCCATGCCACTTCACTCTCTGGCTTCTCTGGTGACAGCAGCAACAAAGGGCTGCTTGGCATTAAGTGATATGGATCTCTGGCGGGCTAAACCTGAGTCCCACAGGCTTCTCACTGGCCCTTGGGGCTTGAGTGTCACTCTCCACACACTGCCTGGGGTGGCCTGGGACAGCCACACTGGAGACCAAAGGCTGCATCTTCTCCATGAGGTCTGGAAGCATGGATTTCTTCCTACTCAAAACCATGATTAATTATATTTTGGGGTTATTTCTTGCCATCCTGGGTCCTTGACAGCAGTCACTTCCATTTTGCATGCTGCTCTTTGTAATCAAATCTATCGATGTATATTTAATCCGCTTGGCACGGCGGTTTGTAACTAGGCACTGCTCCCCAGCCTTCTGTCACTTGTTTGCACAATTACCGTCTTTAAGTTAGGGGGGATGCCTGCCACCCATCTTTTTGCCCGATTCCTATACTGTCTTGGAGGACCTGGGCTTGACAGTCAAGTCCACGGGCGGCAGAGCTCCCATCCTTTCATCTGGGCATCAGCCAGATGTGTAGGATAATGGAAGCTAAGCCTGTTTGGTTTAATTCTCCTCTCTGCCACTGATTCGCTGTGTGTGATCACGGGCAAGTCCTTTAACCTCGGATGGCCTCAGCTGACTTATCTCCTCCAGAAAGGTGTTGTAATGCTTAATTATTGCCAGCTCTTCAGAAACTCTGGGGGGAAAAAAATGCATTTTATTTGAAATGTCTCTGACCTCCCTGGCCTTTCTAAGCCATCTTGGTGGTGCTAGGAGATACTCTTTTCCCTCTCTTAATAATGTTTCTTCAATTTTTCATCTGCACATTCACCCACTCTCTCAGCTGCGTGTAAAAATGCCAAGCTGTCTGAAGTCATGGAAATATTTTTATAAACTTGACAGCCACGACAAACATTCCTCCTCTGCAATAAACAAACAAGGTACACAACCTGCCATTAACATCAGTTTATAGCAGAGAGACCTTCGTCACTCATTGACCAGGGAATCCTAGACAATTCCTATGTTAGCGAGCCATAAAGTGGTGTTGTCTGAGGCTAGGAAAATACCGGATCCTTTGGGTTACTGTGTGCAGTGAGTAACTGGGAAGCTTGTGTGTGCCCATGTGCGTGTGGAAGTACAAGCAGGCACCCAGTATTTAGTTTATTCAGGGCTCTTACAGACTATATTTGGCTTGGGTGTACATAGCACTGGGGCTTGGCGTTTGTCTGTATGCACAAAAAGCCTGTTTTCCATAGTGGTGGTTGAAACATACTGGATAAACATTAGACACCTAAAAAAAATAGGCTGCAAATGAAAGGTGTCAGTGGGCATTGCAGGAGCAGAACCTTCACTGTGCAGCCTCCCAGGCACCTCTCTTCACTTTTCCTTGCAGCTCTCTGTAAGCAGGTAGGGGTAGGGTTGGCCAGTACCTGAACCCACACTGCAACAGCTTCTCCCTGTGGGTAATTCTCTATGTAAGCATAAGCTGGTGCTTATTTTGGTGCATTCTAGGTTAATTTACTCTGAATATGTCTAAGTCTATATCTCCAGAGACTGGTGCTGGCAAAAAAGAGCAAGTGCCACTCTTTTTCCTATGTTACTTTGGGTTATCTCTTGTTCTTCTAGCAGGCTCTCTTCCTACCATCTTTGAGTAATGGGCTCTCGCTAGTGTGGTCAGGAGAGGAAAGTGAGACTCTCCTTCCCCTTTGTCTTTGATGGAAGACTCTTAACTAGACAGCTAAGTTCCTTTCTTCCATCTCACTCATTCACTGCCTCTCGCAGTCTCTGTACCTTAGTTCCTCCCTTCTTAAAATGTGGATGACAACTGCTTCCACTCTGCTTCCACAAAACCTTTAAAAGCTAAGGAGAGGAAGATGCAGGGTTTTGGTCTTCCTCCTTTGGGGAGACTATAAATCCCTCCTGTCCCTGTCCTGTCTCCTCTCCTCTCCTCTCCTCTCCTCTCCTCTCCTCTCTTATTATATTCTGTCCGTCTAGGTCTCCTCTACTTCAATCGCTCCTGCAATCTGTCTCTCTCTGCTGTTTCCACATCCCCTTCTATTTGCAGCTCCCTTCCTTCTGTTCATGTCATTTTCTTCTCTCACCCTGCATATTCTACCCTCCCCCCACTATTCATGAGCCGCACACTCTTCCTATCGCCTCTCTCTAGTTTATCCCCCAAATTCTTCCCTTACGTGTCTCTCCACTGTGGACCCCTTTTTGTTGTCCCCACAGCTGGCCACATGGGAGGTGCTGTCAGGGCTGGCTGGTCAAGGCGAGGGAGAAGGACAAGGTGTGGGATTGGCTGGACAGCCCCCACTGTGGCCACGGCCCGGCCACCGGCCAGGCAGGGTGAGCTTGCCCTCTGACAGGGCAAGGTGAGACTCCCCTGGTTTGTGTGCCCCCAGCTTTGGATGGGGCTGCCTCGGGTCTTGTTCTGAGCTGCAGCATGGTTGTCACTTCAATGTCCGAGCACTTTGTTCCTGCCTATGAGCCTCACGAAGTCTGTAGTCTTACACTTTGTCTCCTGCCATCACCTTATCTCCTTGGACATGGCCTCATGACTTGTTCTGGTCCTGGCCCGTCATCCTACCCCCATTCTCTCAACTTCCCACTGTCTCTAGACACTCTGCCCTGAAAACATTGGTTGTGTTATGCCTGGCTGCTTGGAGAGACATCTGTGGCTGTCAAAAGGAGGGTGACTGTCCCCCTGTGTCACTCCCAGCTGAGTTTGAAGTCCCATGCTCTGCCAGAGAAATCTGTGATGGAAGGGGGAGAGGTCTAGCACCAAATGTCTGGGGAGGCCTCGGCATCTTGTTGGAGAGTTGGGCTGAGCCAGCAAGCCAGTGGCCGGTGAGTCAGGACAGCCAGGCTCTGTTCCTGGGAGACCTGTGCTTAGCAGGGGATGAGGGGAAGAGGGTTGCTCTTTGGGTGGGCCAGGGGCAGCAGGGTCACTTCGTTAGGGAGATCTCCCATCTGCCTTGGAGAGCCACCTGATCCCCCCCAGAGGCCATCTCACTATCTGATGTGGGATAGAGTTTCCTCCAAGTCAGCAAGTCAGCCAGCGTAGATGCAGCCTATTTAACCACCTCCCGGCATGGACAGGATTTTGTCTGTGAGGATCCTGGCCAGCAGTGGCAGTCGAAAGGTGGTGGTATTTTGGATGTCCCTCCATGGGCTCTGTTTTGCCTCCCACAGCGGGGACATGTGGCATGGAGCAGTCCTTTCCCCAGGGCGGGGAGAAGTGGCTGCAGTGAGGCTGATGGGAGAGCCAGCCAAATCAGGGCTCATCAGGTGAGCAAGGCATGAAGAGGTCACGCAGATGGCCATGTGTTGAAGTTGGTCCAGTGTCCTGCAGGACAGCGTGTGGTGACTTTCTGGCCTCCAGTGGAGTTTAGGTCCGTTTCTGGGTAGCATCACATTTTCCGCTGCCAGTCCCAGGCTTATAAAAGTCACAAGCATCATCTCTCCTAACCAGACAGTTCCTGATTTCTTTCTCTGTCTCTGCAAGAGACTGACCCTTTCCTTTGTATGCTGAGATGGTATCGCTCATGCTCCATGCAAAGTGCCATACACCTTTTCCCATTTTTCCCACAGCTGTTTCTCTCCCTCTCTGTACCTGC
>NW_008594452.1:17530-18098 GCF_000691845.1 Merops nubicus | reverse complement strand
CTGCTCGTTCCCTCCCGTCTGCCTCTGGGCTAGGTCTCTGTCCAGACTCTTTCCAAAGTCAGGTTCCTCTGCCTTGTTTGCCTTCCCATCTGCCTTCCTTGTCTCTCTGGTCACACCGTGAGCTGTCAGCAGCTAGAGAAGGACCGTTTTAAGAGCAGGGCAGAGACTGGAGAGCATCTGGGAGGGCAGCGGGGGAAGGCAGAGTATTGCTGGGTCAGGGTCCACCACCAGGTACATGTGTTTGCTGTTAGCAACGTGGCAGAAATCCTCTTCCTTGAGAAGAGCGATTTTCCCATTGCTTCTACTTCACTATTGGCAAGTTCCTGAAAGGCCGATGAGTTAATTCACTGCAAAAGAAAAAAGCCATATCTTCCCATGTTTTGCAGAAATTAATCTTGGAGATTATGGAGCAGCCTGTGCACAGGGCACAGGACATGCAGCTGTGTCCTTGAGGCTTGTCACTCAAAATGCACCCAAAGCCCAGTCCTTGAGATCAGCTTATGTTAAAAATTAGGGAAAAAGTTAGGCCTCCCCACCCATATTTATTCATGTTTCATTTTGTCTAATG
>NW_008594452.1:0-17499 GCF_000691845.1 Merops nubicus | reverse complement strand
AGGTACCCAGGACGCCCCGAAAGCCTCTCCCCTTCCTCCCATTGCAGTGGATCCTTGTTTCCCACGGATCCTCTTTTGAAAATGCCCTGTATCAGGTTTCATTCCCACTGGATTTTTTTCTGTCTGAGAAGTATGGAAAAAAAAAAATCATTCAATTGGTTTTGAGTCACATGAGTAGGAGCAGAACCAACCGCAAAAGATAAATGTTCTGACCTTTAACTGCGCTCAGATAACTGAAAATAATAACAAATAAATACATCTTGTTTCTAAACCTCAGACTTAGGGATGCGTCCTTGCCTTATAGAGCAAGATCCTGAGCCAGGGCTCTTGGGAGGGTTGAGGATACGAACCGGGCAGCTACCTGCAGTAACTGTCAGCCCCTTTGCTTTCCTTTTGGAAATACGGCTGCTACCAAGCCAGATATTCAAGATGGGAGGGGGCAGGGCCGGTGTCCCCACTCCTGCCATCTTGCTGCTTGGATCCTGGATGTTTGCCCTTGGCTAGTGCTCTGGGAGAAAAGAGTTGGATTATTTCTGGCCTTCATCCATGTCCTTGCAATTTCTGCATCTTCTTTTCATATACAAATTTGACTGTATAGGGCCATACAGGGCTGGCCACCAACTGGACCTCTGCATTTAGGCAAACCCTGAATATGAGTATGGGATTTGCTCCAGAAAAAAAAAATGTATTGAAACTCCCAAGTTGATGTTTGAAAATAACAGAGGGAACCTGCCTGGAAGCAGGACATACTGAATTGTGACTCACAAGGAGCTCCCCAGGTCTGGGCCTTAGGTCACTGACTCAAACCTCCATCACCCCGTGCAGGTGCCCCTGGAGAGGTCCTTCTGAGACAGCCTTTCTTTGCAGGACACTGGTGACTGTAAGTAATTGTATGCTGCAAACTGAAGTGCTGATATGGGTCTGGGACCTGTTGTGCAGTGTGCTTGCTAGACATCTGATGTGCTGGGGTCTAAACCCCAAGCCCTGAATTAAGGTTGACATATGGATGATGCCTGCAACCAGGCAGGAAAGACCTTCCTCTTGGTGTTTTCTTAAGGCCTGGCCAACCTTTGGTGAAAACCAAGTAGGAAGTTTTCACCAGGTGCCCTGTCTTCAGAGTTAACATCAGGTGTCCCTCCTCTAAAGTTAATAGTAGAAAAGCTGACTCTGCTTGGGGTGAGTTGGGAGGCTTTATTATGTAGTGAAGGTGCTATGTAGGGTTTGTTGGAAGTGCTCCCTGGCTGGCTGCTGCGAGTAGTGTTCCCAGCAGTGGTGAGGCAGGCCTGAGAGCTGGGCAGAATGAAGTTGTGTATGGAATGATGCTTTTCCTTGGTGGTTGCTGTATGATGGGAGTCAGAGCGATGACCTGGTTTATAACTTGGCTCACTCCTTTCTTTGCTACACTGTGTACTGTGAGTGAATGCATTGATCTTTTTGTTCTTCCTGTTGTTAGCCATGTTGTATCTTTCCTCTAGTCCTTGAAGTGGGGTGGTAAAGTCTTTATTGTATGTATCCTGCTAATGGCAATATTCTTCCTACTGAGGCATGCAGTCAGCAAAAGAACACCAGAAAGAGGCAGATCCTGTCCTGAAGGACTTACTGTAGTCCTGTATTAGAGCATTCGTGCTGTTTTCTGTAGTGGCTCTGACTTGATGTTCCTCCACTAGGATGTTTCTTCTCTGTTATGTAGGGAGCTTGCTTGCTTGGTTTCTGCCATCCAAATCACAGTTGATGGAAGAGATGCCTGTATGCAGTGGTTGGGGAGGATGTTAGGAGGTTTCTGGCACTCTGTCAGTGTAAAGCATCTTATTTATTGGAATCTAATGCCCAGTTGGGATGCACTTCTGATCTAAAGCTCCTGAATTCTTTCTTTTTAATGCTAAAGATGCCATTCAGAAAGGCCCCCAGGGCCTAATGTGTGCTTCTGCTGAACACTGCCCCGATCATATATCTACCACTGTCTTGCTCAGACTTTGGGTTCAGTGATTCTGTTTCCATTAGAAGATCTCCAACTCATCCCCTCCTGCAGGGGTACCAGCAGATACCCAAATAGCTGCAATTCACTGGGCCATGGGCTGCTGTATTGCAGCATGTGGGATCATGTGCTTTTTCACCATGCAACATGATATATGCACGGATGCTTGCATTCGTGTCTGCTGGCGTATTTGGGCTGGAGGAGGTAGCAGCAAAAAGCCTTGGCAGCTGGGAAGAAAGGAATGACAGGCTTGCCAGGGGAGGGAGAAGGGAGTTTAGTAGCTGAGATGAGGATTGGGTAACAACTGGAGGGGGAGATCAGATTTAGGATCCATGTTGCTCACTTAAGAAAACAGGAGAAGAAGTGGTACATTGTTTACTGGGGATGGTGTTATTCCTGCGCATTATTTATTAATCTTCTGCTAATAGTACTGCATAAAGAAGTGGTGCTTCTACAGAAATTTCACAGACAGCTGGAGGATCGGTTCCAGGAGGTATTGTAACCGGGTCAGGTTGGTATAGGGAATCCTGCTGGGCTCAGTTTTGACAGGCTTTGGAAAAGAGAAGATTGTTCAGGAGGCATTTAGAGGAGAGAAGGGAGGGGTGTCTGTGACTCACCAGGGAATAATAATCACTGTGAGGATAAAGGGACAGGCTGGAAGAAGATCTGGAGACAATGGTGAATTCCTGGGTTCGGCAGCTTCAGGATTCCAGCCTGAAGTGCAAGAAAGCGTGAGAAAACTAACTGTTTAGGGGGAAGCTCTAGTAGTAATAAAGGCAGCTGGTGAGAGAAAGCCAAAAGTAAAGAGAAAGCAGGTTTTACTACATGCTGCACCTTGGAGAAGATCCTGGGAGGCTCGAAATGAAAGGAGTTGGGAGAAGGGATGTACAGAAAGAGATGGGCCTGCGCAGTGAGCGTGACTGAACTGTTCTTGCCTTACCTGTACTGTCAGAGCAGAGGCTTGGCAGATGGGACAGGCTAAGCAGAGGTGTTGAGGTACTCTGGCTACCCAGGGACCGGAGCCTGTGTGAGTTTGTGGAGTTTGTAGCACAGGTGAGCAGGTGCCAGGATGGGTGCTCCCTGCCAGTTCTAGTCCTTCCTTGTGTTAAAAAGATGGCCGGTCACTTTGAGAGATGGGATTGGTATTTTGGTAGGTGGCATTCTTTCACTCAGCCATGAAAATGAAATCAGCAAATACTGGAGGAAATCACACTACTGGTGCAAGCTATCTTTGGGTGAGAAGCAACTGTTGAAATATGGGCCAATTTGCCCCAAATCTTGGGAACTCATAGTGCCCAAAATACTAGGACAAAAATGCAATGCTCAAAGATTTTGTCTTCAAGCTTTGTTTTACCCACCAGTTTAGTCATGTCAGCATTAGGTGAGGACTGCCATACTTTGGTCCTGCCACTGTTTTCATGAGCCAAGGACAAGTCAAAATGGTAGTTGCAGTAGTGTCTCCTCTGAGAATCTCAGCACTGAGCTGGTGCAGAAATTTCGGGGTTGGAGGAGAAGCTACAACATAAGCACAGCTTCGTGGGCTGCCCTTTGTTTTCCTGACTGCAGTATAAAGCCAGCTTTGTAAGATCCAGCCAGACTGGACGTGGGGAGCCTCGTAGCACAGTTGTGCTTTGCAGGGAACTCCGTGAGCTGGAGTCAGCCTCTTCCCTCAGCCACCGCGCGCGGCACAGCTGAGCCACCATTACTGAACAGTGCTGGGATGCAGTTTCTAATTATATGCAGCACTGAGGCAAATCATGCAACAAGTGTGTATGGCTATTGTCATGTTTAAGAAAGTATTATTTATTTTTCAGTTATTGTAAGTATTAACACTGCACAGCACCCTACAGCAAGTCCTCCCATTCTGTGCTGCAGCTGTGGTGGTACAGGTAGTGCTAGGTGCACTGGGAAGTCGTAACCGTAACTGTGTGAGAGCAGCCTGTAGGTTTTCGGTGAACTAGGCCTTGATGGGACACAGCTTTTTTTAATCCACTCTGTCTAGCAGAGCAGAAGGTGACTTGGGCCAACCAACTGCAATGCCTTCAGAGATCATTTCATTACCTTGGAAGAATCTGAGATCATGGGAGATCTGGGACTTGAGTTTTTAACAGAGTTTATCCACTGGGGAGAGACAGTCCTTTTCAAAAAGAAAAGTGCTGATGAGTCCAGGAATGATAAAATCATTCTTGGATTTTTGTGTGTGAACTCCTAGAAGTCATCTATGTTGGTATAAATGAGATCATTTGGCCTAATTAGTTCCAAGCTTAATTAGCAGTAATTATCACAACATGGGAGTAATACCCGAGTAGGAAGTACTGAGTCCTCGATTAGATAGATCTCTAATTGGTATTACAATATTGTAATTAAAGCATGCTTATACGCCTCTGCCTCTGCAAGTGATTTGTTTTATGTCTGATTAAACTGGGAGTCCGGCAGCCTCAAGGAGGCCAGGACATCACCACTGACTGAAACACCGTGTAGTTCTCTGTTATAGGAAAGAAATGATGAATCACATAGACTAGGAAGCACTGTGGGCCAAATTAATCCTTTGAGTAATTGCTACTGGAGTTGGGGAAATTACAGCAGGGGTGAATTTGGCCTCGAGTGCGCAAGCTCTGTCTGTCTCTCACGCAGTGGAGCAGGTACTCGTTTGGCTGCGCAGCCTGGCAGTTGCACCACCCGACAAACTCCAGTAACTGCATCTGCATTTGCCGTCGCTGCGTCGCACCCGCGCGGTTGTTTGGCTGCTGGGTGGTCGTTGTCAGGTTGCACGTTCTGCTCAGGGTTCGCAGGAGGTGATGCCGCGTGTCCCAGGACGTGCTGCACCCCAAAGCAGTCGGCAGGGTTTCAGGTGGCTGCAGCGTCCTCTCCTTGTCTGACCTGAGAGGTGCTGCTAGGGTCACCAGGAGGGAGGAGACGGACAGATAGTGCCCTCTTTTCTTCTGGCATTGTCACCTTTGATCTAGCTGGTCTGACCCACCCTAGCAGAAGACACTTCAGAGGAGCAGGTGAATGGATGTTTCTTGAAGTTTAAGAGAGTGAAATGGGAACTTTCGGAAATTAGTCAGCTTCAAAACACGAAAGCTTCCTATGTCTTTTTAAGAAACCACCTCCTTAGGAGTTGGCAAGGGCACTGCTTTATTGCTTATCTGCTCGCTACATGAGTGGGCGACTGTACTTCCTGATTTGGTTCTTCAGTATAGAGAGATCATCAGCATAGGTCTGTAGAGGACAGTAACTCCTCGCCTACGGAAAGTAACAAATAGGAATAAGGATGCATGTATATTCTGGTTGTCACAAAGGATTTCAAAGCACATTCGAGTCATATCCAAAGTAAAACTTCAGCTATTTCCATTTTACAGCTGCAGAAACTGAGGCACAAACCAGTTCTCTTGCTGTGGCTCCTGGAGCTGGTGTGTATGGCAGCACCAGGAATGTGACACAGATCTCATCGCTTTCTGCTTCAGCCACAAAACCATCTTTCTTTTCCAAGGGGGAGAGTTCCAGAAGGAGGGAGAGCACTTGAGCAAGGGAATAAAATACACAAAATTCTGTTAAAGCAATATTAGGGATAAGAATTTAAACACCCCTATATGGGAATTCAGAGCAAGGGTTTCCATAGCAGCACTGCTTGGCCATATTGTATATACGCTATTTTGCATTGCTCTCATGATGTCAAAGGCATATTCTAATATCTGTGTGTGCAATATGTCTGAATCAGAGTTGCTATGAAACTTAAGCCTGAATTACACCACAGAGGCATATTCTTGTGTGGTGCTCGGAGGAAATAATAGAACTAGGTTTTGTCAGGATTTTTCTCCAGTGATACATTTTTCTTAGAAAATTGCTGATTTGCCAAAGGAGTTGCTATTTTTGGGAAAAGTTGATTCCAGTTTTGTGTCCCATCTTGAAAAAAAAAAAAAAAAAAAAGGGAAACATTTGGAAGCTGTCGAAATGAAGTGCTCCAAGAAGGTAAAATGAAATCTTGCATTTAATTCATTTAGGTATAAGTTTTGAAAACTATTTTTTTTCCTCATGGTCAAATATAGAACAATGATTTGAAATCTCTGAAAGTCTTGAAGGAGTAACAAGCATTGTCTTTCACCCCACATAGTCCTGAACTGTCCTGGGTATTGGGGGAGTGACAAGGGAGTGACTGCATCACTCAACACGTGCAGGTGCCTGGTCCGTTGCAGTGGGAGAGGTCACCCCCCAAGTACCTCTCTGTCTGCCTGGTGTAGGCAGTTGGAAGGCAGAAAAAAAATGCCTATGCAGTACTGTTCAAATCTTTCACGAGGCAAAACTCTACAAAACCCCAATATCAGCACAGGGTAACATAAGGTTAAGCCTTTGGACCAAGAGGGTTTTGGGTGAGAGCCACTGACTCATCATCAAACCTTCTTTCAGCAGATGATACCCCACACTAGGAATGGTGGGACCTGTTCTTCTCACCTCTGTGCCCATGGGCAAGGGGCCTCCTGTGTGGCAGCACAGCTATTCCCTGCACTTGCCCCCCTCTGTCCCCCACTTTCCATACCTCACACATGCTCTGAAACTCTTTGTGGAAGAAGGAGGGATGTTAGGCCCAGGGTTGGGAAGGAGTGTTCACACTCATGGAAAAGCCCTGTGAGTTGGTTTGGCGTCAGTCTTCCTGCTGGCAGCAGTGTTTCCTTGCTGCCAGCATTCCCAAATGTTGGTGGAGCCTGTATGCCAAAGTCTCCTTTCTACTTGCTCCCTCATGTTGCGATTGCTAATTTCTGTGCCTGTGCCTGAAGAGCTGTAGTTTAGACTTGCTTTGCAATGCATTGAAGCTGTTCTTGTTCAGGAAAGAAACTGCAAAAGAGGTGTGGGAGGGAGGAAAAAAGAGAGAGAGTGCTTTTTTTTGGTGGTTATTTTTTTTCCTATGTGGCAGCGATAGATGCTGGATATTAGAGAGAGACAAGCTGACAAACATCTGAATGAGTGGAAGAGAATCCTAACCCAAAGGGAGGAGTTGTGGTTTAGGTTAAAGCCACAAAGGAAGTGAAGGAGGTTACCACTTTCCTGTCTGTGGGCAGGAGGTTCTCCTTGTGCTCATTTGAACACTTAGCTCTAAGTCATTCGTCCCTAGGAACATACTCATCTGTGTAATTTCTTGAAAAGTATTCTATCTGGTGTCTGGTCTTGGGAGTGACAAACATCCACTTTACCCACAGAAATCAGTAGGGGTTGGGAGCTAAAGAATCAGAGAATTAGAACCTAATTTATGGAAGCAGATATTTTTAAGTGTCTTGTTAAGCCACATGTCTTGTTTAGTGCTAGAGCACGTAGTGTATTTCTTCATGAGTCTTCCTCTTTCTGATTCCACTGGGATTTTTTGTTATAAATACAGGCAACTCCAGTGCTTGCTGGCTCCCACAGGTCTCACTTCTCTTTTGTTCCAGAGACACTGGCAAGTTGTGGAGCCATCCTGCCTGGATACAGCAGTCTTGTGTGCTGATACAGGGCAGATTCTGAAAGCCATCGGGTTCCTACCAGCATGGCCTGTACTTCCTCTGGTTTTCACCGCGTGCTCTTCTTCCAATGGCTCAGAAGCTCTAGCTGTATGTGGAAAAAAAGTTTGTAGTCTGTGCTCTATAGCTTCACTCTTAGCCTGTGAGGAGAGAGTGAGCAGTTAACCCTGGTGTGCTGCAGGACGGGAGGGAGAGGAGGTGCAGGATTGCCCTTGCAGGACAGCGAGCCTTGTCCCGGGCTGAGGAGCACTGGTGTGCAGGCCGGCTCTCAACCCAGGCAACTGGCAACTGCACAGTTAGAGCCACTGTCGGTGACTTCAGTACGTGTCACCAGCACCTTCTGATCCCTGTGTGCTGCTGTACATAAGAAAAGGATCTGAGAGGTGCTCCCAGAATAGCTGTTACATGGTCTCTAACATTCCATTAACAGCTCACCTTAGCCCCTGACCCTGGCCTTGGGATGCAGCAGGGCTGTTTCATTTACCAGGTGTGAAAATCATAGTTTGCCTTGTGAGGATGATTGCTCTATCAGGTGTGTTACAGTATCGGTTGGTTTTGTTTGGGTTGGGTTATGTTTCTTTTTAAAAAGGCTTTTTTTAAACTACAAAATATCATTAAAGGTTTATATATGGCAAATGTGTCCTTTTTTGCAGTGTTTCCTTTTAAAGACCTTCACGGTATTGATTTCAAGGAGGTTTTCCTCCTCTGTTTTAAAACATTTCCTTTGCCCATGGATTTTCAGCATTACTCACTGGATCTGTGTGCAGTACATTCCCTAGACTATACTATCAAGCCAAAGTCCCTTACTGCTGGCCTTCAGGGACCACTTCTGAAGCTGGAAGGACCATTCATTTGCTGTGTCCCCTCAGTCCTGAGTGCCTATCCAGCATTGCATCTTTCTTAGTCCAGGATGCACGCTGTTATGTAAGCCAGGGGTCTGGTTTCTGCATGTGCCAGTGGATCCCAAACCTAGTCTGGCAACAGCCTCAGGCTATCCCTTGCTTGGAGTGAGCAGCGTTTGCTTGGATGTTCTAGATGTAAAGAGAAAATGAGCTGTATGAGGGGGAAGTGAAGAAAGTGGAGTGGTAAGCAGATGAAATTGTAAGGTCATTTGGTTTTGGTATCAGGTATTGCTTCAACTCACCCTTGTGGCTCTTGCATTATTGTGAGGCTCAGGGTTTGTTTCTGGAGGGGGTAGAGGACTCAGCAGGGAGGCTGGGAGTGCTGATGCAGCACAGAGCTTAGAGGAGCAAGGTACTGCTGCCCTTTCAAGGGACAGTGCATGTGAGAGGCAGGCTGGAGTCCACCAGCCGTCACTCTGCTTCAGGATGAGGGCCTGGGATCCATGCTCTGCTGGTGGGTGAAGGAGCTCTGTGACATCTGGCTGAAGGTGTGATTTCAGCCGTCTTTTGGTGGATTGTATGCATGAGGCACTGAAGGCTTGGATTCAGACCTTAAAGCATCTGGCTTATGGCATTTGGCTTTGTTTACTGTAGTGTTATAGCCTTAGGGCCACAGAAAGTGCAGCTTTATTGAAATCATTGGAGTTGTGCTTGCTTATGGCAGCAGGGAGCTGGGGACATGTTTTTTTGGAATGTGTTGCCAGGAACATAAACCCTTTTCTTTGGGAGATACTTTGTGAGGATGGTTCAAGTAAAAGCCTGGGAAATATTGTCCTAATGGAAACAAGATGTGGAAATGATCGGGTCTCAGAACAACTCTTATTTCTTCTCCACAACTGTGACTTTCAAAGTGCATCATCCTAAGGCTTAGTCGTCCTCTCCTTCCTCATAACCATCAAATTTTAGTTTTAAACATCATACACACCATCAAAAGCTGGGACATTGCAATCTCTGCACAAGGAGGAAACAGGGACCTGGATGAGGGAGCCAGCTGGCTTGTGTGGGACCCAGGCAGGCTGTAGTTGTGTGACTGGAGAAAGCAGCAGTGATCTTTATCTGATTCTGAAGTGGAAGGTACCTGTGCATTTAAATGTTTACAGGAGGTTCATGCTGCAGTCTTTGATGCTGGATACTCGTATAAAAATGATTACCAAAAATGCAAGTGGTTCTTAAAGACACTACCCAATGTATTACCTGCATTTCTTGCATACTGGCTGGAGTGCTGGCATTCATTTTGTCATGGTTTGACAGAAAGGACAGGCAAAAGGTACAGGTTGGTTGTAGGAACAGCCTGTCTTGTAGGCACGCCAAGGCACAGGGAGTGTATCCCATCAGAGTTGCATTAGCAAGGCGGGTCCCCTGTGCAGCGTCATCTCGCCTGTTAAATGGATGCCCTAAAATATATGGGTATAGACAGAAAAGAAACATGCTGTCCTTAGTGTCTCTCAGGACTCACAAGGCAGGTATTGAAAGCAGATGTATTCATGCTAGGGAATAAACAGGGATGGTTTAAAATAAACTGGCACATTTTGTGCTCAGATGGACTAGGAACATTCACACAATCTGTTATTGCAGTTCAGCTGTGAAAGGCCAACACCTTCAGCAGAGAGGCACTAGCAAAATGTTTGGGCAGAAGCATGTCCAGTCATAACATCTGTTGCTAAAGTGGTCCAGAGTTTGCACCAAGGAAGTGCGTAAGAAAAATGCAAAAGAATGAGAGTGAAGCATTTATGTAGCCAAGCCTGAGTTTCCTCCACTAATGAAGGCTCCTGGTTTTGTTAGTATTGTCCTCCATCATCGAGGAACTTGCAAATCTGAAAGATGCTGATCATTTACTACAGAAGAAAGTCAGCGCCACACTGATGATAAGGCAATGTCTGAACTAAAAAGCGAGGGGGAAAATCTGCTGTTTTCTTTGGAGGGATCTCACTGTTTTATGTAATCTTTGCATAGCACCTGTAAATCAGTGACTGGTACTTTTGAAATGTATTTCCTTCATCAAAAGCTATTTGAAGCAACAGGTATCACCTATCCATTCAGTCTAAGCTCCCCTGACATTGTTAAATGACAGATAATGAAAACTGTCTTCATTAGAACTCAAGCAATTTCATCAGACTGTCACCAGCAAACAATGGCAAATTGAAGACTGAACAACCCTCAACTCTACTCCCCTAAGTGCATGTGTGAAAATACCCTATGTCTTTTCTACAGCTTCTAGGAAGTACAAGAGAGGATTTCTGAGGTGGGAAGGGTTGTGGTGTGTGAGGCACTAGAGGTCAACAGGAACACTTTAAAATGTGTGGAAACCAGTGGTCAGATGGCATAGAAGTGGAGCAGAAATGTGAGAATGATCGTGGGTGAGAGACATGGCTTATCTAACCAAGTGCTGAATCCTGCACTGCCTTCAGTTTATGAATGGATTTAAAGCATGGTGCCAAACAGAGCATATTGCAGTTGTCTAATCCTTAGGTGACAGAGGCAGGCACGATAGCAGACAGAGCGGCATCCAAGAGGACTCATCGGAGCGGCCCAGTCAGCCTGGCATTATTGCTGCCTGACCTGTGGGAACCGGTCCAGGCCCCTGAACATGAACTGCCCAAGGGAAGCCTGAGCGGAGGCGCAGCTGGTGAGGGATGGTGCTAGCTTATCTCACCTGCCTTGTCTCTCCCTAGCCAAGGCCACTTCAGGCTTGCCTGGGCTCAGCATCAGTCATCCACGTCCTTCCCCCCTCTCCCCTCCCGCCCCCAAATTCATGGACTTAAACCAAGCTACTCCCCCACAGTTAGATTAAAGGGAGATGGAGAGCAGAAGGGGCATTTCACAATAAAACATCATTTATACGAGATGGTGGCGGTGTGGAAGAGGCTAGCACCAGGGAGTGAATTATAGGGGTCCAGCAAAGGAGGCCGTGGCAGAGAGAGGGTTGTTATTGGAGGACACAGGGAGCAAAATGACTGAGATGGAGGGTGTAGATAAATACTTAGAAATAGCTGTAGTGGTGTGATTTGGAAGGAAAATCAGTTGCTGCTTCAGTCACCAGTGGTGTTCAGTTTAGTGAGCTGAGTGGTAAATTATAGGCAGGTTAGGACTCCAAGAACATCTGTGACCCTGTGAAATGTTGTAGAGAGAAAAGTTGCGGTAGCAGTGAGTAAGATTCAGATCTCATCTATTTGAGCATGAGTATCTCAAGGTGAAATAACAGAAGGAGAGGAGGCGGGAATATTGATTTCTGCCTCACAAAACAGACAACAACACCTACTTTCTCATAGCAAGAACTTAACCTTTCGCTTTAATGGGCCAGCCTGCAGTACAGTGGGGGTTCCTTCTTCGTGTGCCAACTAAGGGGGAAATCATGCTGAAGTTATTTTTATTTTATTGTAGCCTTGTAGGAGAGACATGAGCAGAATTTTACCCTCAGACACCTGTGCGCTGTAGAGGCAGCTCTGAGTCTGTGAGTGTAACCCGCCTGTGCTGCTGCCCTGTGCTCGGCAGGGTGCTGTACAACTCCCTCCGCGGCTGGGTGCTGGCGGAGCAGCACTGGAAGGCACAAAAAGCCCGTTATGCCAAGAGAGCTGTTGGACGTGTTGGCGACGGATAACTTCTTGTGTCTCTCTGAGGGCACACTTAGCCTCCTTCTCTTTGTCCTGTGAGAAGGGTGCTCCTAATGAAAGGCGCTCTCTTCAGCTGGTTGTGGGTTTCTCAGAAATATTCCTTTGGGAATGAAATTTCACGTGGTTGGTTTTACATGATGGAAGTGCACGTGTGTGCCCCAGCGCTGTGGGGCAGGCATTACATGGAACGTAGCTGTGTGTCTGGGCAAGGGGGCATGCTGCCCTGGACTAGGTTCAGCACATGGCTGAATGGAAGAGAAGGCGAGTCTGGCAATTTTCTGACTTGCTGCCATGTCTTTTCTCATTGAAGTCAGAGATGGATGTACCCATACAAAGAGAGTGTGAAGCCATGGCTGAAAATCTTGAGACTCAAGGGTCAGGCAATTCCCAGCCAAATTCTCCTGGCAGCCCCAGCGCTCTGTGTGTTAGCGGTTCCGTTGAACATGGAGGCAGTGTAATGGGAGCAGCATTCATGGGCAAACACTGATTCTGAAGCCTCCTGTATGCCAAAATTTCCCACCTTTGTTTCATACGAGCTCATCCTTTTTATGTGTTGCAGGAGCATATGTTTCCCCAGATTCTATTCACCTGATTTCCCTTCTGATTCAGTATCTCTTCTCTCCTCCTTCTTCTTCCTTTTTGTTAATCTTGGGAGATAAAGCTGAGCATTTATCTTTATGGTTGCATGGTATTTGCCTCATACCTGCTTACTGACTTGAGAGATGACTTTCTAAATAGGGTGAGAGCTTCCTGCAATTGGAATGTTATGATACGTGGGATTTGTTCAGTGAGTCAGAGTTTTGATGTGGGAAAATGTCTTGAAGGGGGAGCAGATGAACTAGAAGGCTCTCTAGAGATCCAGAAGAGTATTTTAACCATTGGCCCAGTTCCACAGTCCAGCCCAGACTTGATTAAGGCTCAGGTTGTTTGGATGTTTGTGTGCGAATAGGAAAACGCAAGATCAACTATTTCTCTCTTTTCAGCATAGATAGGAAAAGTGAGAGCAAGGCCTTTCTTGCCCGGGTGAGTTTGCCATCACCTGCGTGCCGTTGCCGTAGGGTGATGTTGTGTGGCCAGTGCCGGCCGGGTCCATCAGCCAGGCCCCTTCCTGGTGGAGCTCTGTGCGCTGTGCGGCCGGCGGGGCGGTGCAATGGCTGTAGGTGAGCTATGTGTGGGCTCAGGCCGGCGGTGGGGACAGAGGCAGGGGGGTGTCTGTGTGTTTTGCAGGGAGATACGCGTGTGTGACACTGATACATGTGTACCTGCACTTCCCTTCTCTGTGAGTCCATCAAGTCCCACACAAGTCAGGGTGCAGAGGGGCTGTTCACCTGCGTGTTCTCTGATGTTTGCGGGACTGAGGTTCAGCTCAGCTGGGGAGACTCGGGGTGATGTCTAATACCAAAAGACACTGAACTCGAAAGAAAGCCACAACAGTTTCTTCCCCTCCCCCAGGCCAAATTTCCTAATCTTTTAGGAATGATCTACAACAAATAGAAGACTTTTTGAAAGAGGGTTTTCTTTCCAAGTTAACAGTGACTGTTAAACCACCCTTCCCTGTGGTTCTTTCCCATCTCTTTCACACTGTCCATCTTTAGGCTTCATCTTGAAGCAAGGTTTGTGAAGGCAGCTCCCCTGTGCCCATGCAGAGAGATCAAGGTGGTATGCGAGCCATAATCACCTGGATTCCTTGCAGAAATGGGTTGTTTCCTTTCAAGAAAGCTCACTAGAGCACACAGCCATGCAAAACTGAAAGCTGGTAAGAGAAAGATTTCATAGAGCGTGATCTCTCTCTCCTGCAGCTCTTCGGATCATTTACACCAGAGCAAAAAGAGGGAAAAAAAAAAAATAAACCCTAAGCAAACACACAAAGTGAAACATCCTCCTAACAATGTGTGTTCTCTACGTCCAACAGTGGCAGCGTTTTACACCCACATTGTGCGGATGCACGTGAGCGCAGAAGTTGAGAGGCAGTACAGGGAGCAAAGCTCTAAAGAAGTTAGTGGAGCTTCCCTGCTGGAAGGTTGTAATCACGCTGGAAGAGGGAAATCTTGCCTCAGCAGACAGGAAATCTGTGATGCAATTTCAGCACAGAGTTGGTGGAGATAAAATAGCCCGCAAACTGAAAAAAATTGTAGGGAACACTTTGCATGGCCCAGATGTGCCATGTCAAAGTTAAGAGCGAGGGATCCTTTGGCTGCAGAAGCAGTGGTGTACCATCTGCGGATGCACGTGGGGACTGCACCCGGCACCTAGAAGAGGGAGCACATGTCCCTGATCCTGGGTATAGGGACTGTTGGCAGATCCTTCTCCATGGTGACACATTTTCTTGAGGGAAGGTTTTTGAGCATTAATGACTGAAAAGGCTCAACCTGCTGTCACATTTGAGGTGAAACTTGTTTCATGTGGAACGGCCATGTGGTTAGGGGAGAGGCTCCGCTTCAGGGAGTGGATGGACAGGAGCAGGGTGTAACTTCAGAAGGGAGTGATGCCTCCGGCCTTCACACGCTGAGGCTCTGTGCCGCTGTTTCGCCTGCCCTCAGTCCCATCTTCAAAAGTTCCTGTTCCTCAGATGTTACCACCTCCTCCAGTTGTGCCAGTTCATCTGCTTGTGGGGATGAAATCTACGTTGGAGCTGGTCTGGCGTTAAGGGTTTATTCTTGTCAGTAGGGCTTTTAAAACTGAGTTGGATCATTTAAACAGCTCACCTATGAGTGTGGATACATAAGTAGTTCAACTGGTACAAGCGAGCAGCAATAACTGTGAGAGCGTGGCAAGATCTTCTTAAACTGGGACTGCTGCAGATGGGATAGTGAAAGAGAGACACGGCCCTACACGCTCTTAATGTTATTTGCATGAGTAGCTCCATTGTATTTCAGTGGGACTTTACTTACACATGTCAAATTGAGTGTTTGCAGGGCTGGGTCCTTAAAAGAGAATGAAAGCCACGACTGGGGCGTGCCAGGCTCTGAACCATATGTAGAAAGTGTCATGCAGATGTATTTTGCTGGCTGGCCTATCTTGTCCGATCTGTCTGCTCTGCAGAACTGGAGCTCCTACAGCAACTTTCCTTTGGCTTGGTTTGCCCTAATGGAAGAGGACCCTACTTTTGAGCAGAAAAGGCTCATCTTCTGTCCCTGCTGCAGCCAGGGAGTTTTGAGGAGAGTGTGCACAGTGTGGCGAGAGCTGTAATGTTTCCAAGATGTTCCTGGGATTTGCCAGAGTGCTCTAAAGAGCCAGGACAACTGACTTCTCCGGGGCAGCTTTTATGAGCTTGGCCAAGGGAGGACAAGGCCTCAACGCAGGGGGATGCTCTCCAGGCTGGCAGCAGCGGTCCTGTGGTCTGGGGCTCTGTTACCTGAAGTTCTGCCTTACACTGCCTTCTGTTGTTCTTGATTCCCATGGTAAAACTCAAGGACAGCAGAAGGGATTTCTCAGCTGAGAGTCCCTGCCTTGGGAATTCACTGCTTGTGGCAGTTTGCTGTGGCGGATTCCCAAAGGCAGTGAGTGAAGTAGCAACTTAACTCTTGAGAGCGAAGCAAAAGCACCTTGATAGCTGCTATCTGGAGCCCCAAAGAGAGGAAGGAAGAGACATAAAGCCGTTGGAGGGGAGAGGCTCGGTGTGGTTATTTGAGACCGCTGCCTGCAGAGTTGCACAGTCATTTATAACTGCTTGAAATGTGGGGGGATGGGGTTGGGGGGATGGGAGGGGAGTTGGAGGAACCACAGCATCTGCAAACTCGTAGGGATTTATGCTCCCTTTCCCTGGCCTAGCTCCTCAAGGGACAAGACAGTGAAGTACCGGGGCAGGGGAGGAAGGAGAACAGAAAAGGCAGTGTGCCAACACCTCGTGTTTTATCGCTGCTGTTGCATGTGTCAGGATTGAAGCACAGGGCAGGATTTTTAAAGGTACCTTCAGGAAACAGCAGTTGGGTGTCTGGCTTCCTTAGGCTCCTCAGAAAATCCCTCCCTCTGCTGCCCAGGCACTACGAAACGTATCTGTTCCTTGCACCACTATTTGCCACCTGGGCAGTCTGCTGTGTGCAGCTCCTGCTGTCGCAGCCTTCCCCAGGCTCAGTCCACTGGACCATCATCTCTGATGTGGGGTGTGTAGGGGAAAGAGGGGATTGTAGATGTTGTCATATTAAAAAGCCCCACGCCCATGTAGAAACAGAGAAGGTTTATGTGTCAGGTAAAGGAGCAGGTGGAACTGATGGCAACAAAGGTGGTGGTTCAAGTGGAGCTGATCAGTCAGGTTTCACCAACTCTTTAGAAAATGCTGCCGTGATCCGTGGAAAAGTCCAGGTAGCACTGGTGTCGGTGGGCGAGTTGGAAGGACTGGCCAGAAGCTGGTTTCTGCCTTCAGGTGGTGGATCCTGAGAACTTGTAGCCCAAGGGACTTGTCTGGAAAAGGTAACAAGAGGAGCAACTGAGAGGTGTCAGTGGGCTGGATGGAGGTGTTTGAGGGCGTTCGGTCTGCCAGTCCAAAGGGATTGAAATCCGCTGTTAAGAAGTATCCCCTGCAAGGAAGAGTATCTGTCTGGGTGAGAAGTGCTACTGTTGCAGAGCTCAGGAGTAGAAAAGTAAAAGAGTAAAGAGTGCTTTAACAATGTTACCCAGTGGGCATGGAACAGGGCAGGAGAGGAGTGGGACAAGAAGAGGAAAAGCCGGTCAGGGCTGAGCAGAGAGGGGAGGGAGGTGGTTTTATCTGCTCGAGCGATGCCCAGTGTGAATGCACAATGCTGAAAGCTCTCCTTCCAAAGAGTTGGGTTATTTCAACGTGGGAGCTGGGCAGGGAGTAAAGAGCAGGTTGTGTGAGGATACAGGGAGCAGGAGAACGCACTCCACATTTCTGCTCATTCGTGCTGTATTGGCAAAACAGGTTATTCAGGCATCATGGATATGCAAAAATGATCACCCTGCTTTCTCTTGTTAAACTGCAGTGGTTCTGCGTATCTGTGTGCCACCGGTGGTTTGGGAAGCTCTTCCTTACAAGCCACAAGATCGCCCATTTTAAGAACATTTTATGGAGGTGAAGGAGAAAGATTAGTGGATGTTGAAAGCACTCTTTTAACAGAGTAAGTCACAGACTGAAAAGGATGGGGGATTGCTACAGATCTTCAAAACTCTTAACTGCCAGGCATTTTCAAACTACATTGATGTTTAATCCCCCAAACATGGCGCGTTTGTTCAGGATAGGGCCCCCGAGCATATTTAGGAGTTGATAGGTTGTGTCTGTTTGTCATTACTGCCTGGTTCCTCCCTGCTTAGTTGCAAGCTGCTGCTTAACCCAGCGCTTTCTCCCATCGGAGAAGGCCCTCAGCTGCCTCAGAGCAGCTCCCTCAGCCCGCTGGCAGCCGGTGGACAGTCAAGTTGCTCAAGCCACCAGGTAGGAGAAACCGGCTTCTCCTCCAGAAGCTCCTTCCCGCCTTGCCGATGGCCAGCCGTCCCCTTCCTCCTTCAGAAATACGTGGAAGGGAAATTCCACGCCCGCTGTCAGTGGGCCGAGCGAACGTGCTGCT
>NW_008594451.1:48321-81874 GCF_000691845.1 Merops nubicus | reverse complement strand
AAAAGGCAACATTTTAGGCTCTCGGTCATCACAGCAACTTCAAGTGAGTCTTGTGGGAGAAAGCTTAACTCACTGACACGCAAACACCGTGGCCTGGAACATAGCGCGGGGTTCCAAACCTCAGGGCAAAGTCACATGCCTTGCAGAAGCCTCTCGCTTTTTCCACCCGTTGTTACTATAAAGTGTTTGTGGTTCTTCTGAAATGCCTGGGTCATAACGGTTCGCCCCTCCAAACCCACCCACGCACACCACCCTTCACCAGAGCCACTGCGGTTCCCCTCAGACACTAGAGAAATGACTCTTCTCCATCAGCAGCTGCAGTTCCCACGAGTCTTTCTCTGAAAACTTTCCCGGCTCCAGCTCGTTTCTCCAGTGCATTAGAACAGAGGAGAAACCGCAGAGGGAAAGGTGACAGATTTTTCCTTCTGTGCAGAGTTATTAAAGAGCTGTTAGAAGGGTTTGCAGTTTGGATCCGTGTCCGGCAGGAGGCTATGATGTGACCTGGAAGCTGCTTGCTTTGCAGCTCCAAGAAGGCGTTCGGCAAGGGCTTTCAGATTTCAAACACGGCTCTTTTTATTTAAGGGGGAAAAATTAATCCTCTTTCAACAAGCAACAAAACGATTCTGCGGGGAGACTTTTTTTTTCTGAAAATGTCTCCAGTGATTTTATATGCTGAACTGCCTAGAGAACAGCACAGGGCTGAGCCCTGCAGCAGCCCCTCGTTCCCCAGGGGAAGGGTGCTGGCCCCCAGACCAGTGTCCCACCAGCTCCTGCAGTAAGGAGGTGCAGCCCCCAGGGCTCTGTGAAAGGGCTGCAGACTCTGAGCAGGGGCCAGCAAGCTGGGTGAGGGGGCAGCATCCTTCAGAGGAGGTAGATGTGGTCATTATGCTCTGAATGCTTTGGCTTTTTTACGGTCAGATATACTACTAACAGCAGGGCTGTTGCCACTGCTGGATCACACAGGACTCTTGAAACTGGGAAGACCACTTGTAAGGGCTAAAAGTCGAAGGTTTGTTCTGATAAGACAAACATTTTTAAACAGGGAAAGAAGGAGAGAGCAGTGTTGAGCCACTCCACTTGATCACACACTCCTCTCCTCTGGGCTCCAAGGAAATTGCTAACTCAAATTAACAGCTTATTCAGGAAAGAACACAGAATTAAAACATATTTCTCCTGTAGGCTGTTAAGAAACCCTGTGTGCTGAATCATTAGATGGTGTGCTGATTTTCCCTTCCCTAAAGAGCAGCAAAGTCATACACTGTACTCTCACTGACCCAAATAAAACTGCACACCATGAAATCATCAAAAAAGTTCACTAGCTTGGATTCTGAGTTAAGAACCAAGTACCAGGCTGAGGCCAAATCCAGCTGATCTCCCTTGACTCCTATGCCCCTAGTTCTGTAAGCCGTTCTGAAACACATGCTCCTGCAACAACATGTAATATGTCTGTGCTTTACATGTGGTACACGTGTCACAGTTCATACCACTGTCCAGACAGCAACCTCTTAAGCTCTCCGCAACTCCCCCTTCCTGCAAGCTCTGATCTTACTACAGCTTAGCAAATTACTCTGATCCACTTTAGAGACTGGTGTCTAGGGCAGGATTAGTAGGGCTGGCTGGGGATGCTTCATATGTGACCCACAACCAAAGACCTCCCAAGGGAGCTGCCCTGGTTTGGGGAACTGAAGGGGGAACTGCCCAAAGCCATTTTTCAGGGCCAAGTTTTCCAAAGTTTTCCTGCTAGAATATCAGGAAGCACCCCTGAGGTGAAAGGGACAGCAGTTATCTCAGGCATAGCTCCACCTGGTCCTGTGCTTTAGGGAACGGGCACTGCACTGCAGAGTTGCTAGAGAAGAAACACAAAATAAAGTGCAAAATTGGGCAAAAGTGTGGCTTTGGCCACTTTCAGCAATAATTCTCATCAGGACAAACGAGGAGTGCCTGAGCCTCTCGTTTGGAGCTCTGAGCTAAGCAGGCTTCGGGCTTGCAGGACCTGAGCATCTCTGGTTACAGCTCACCTGGGCTCTGGGTCCCCAGCACCGCTTGGGGCTGGAACCAGCTCTGTGTATGGAGACAAGTGCAGGGGAAGGAAAGGAAGGAAAAGGGCTGGGAAGGAAAATAGTCTTGTTTGGACAGGCTGCTGGGGAAAGCTGTGGGGCAATCAGATACGGGAGAGTGACCTTTCCACTATCTGGGGGAACAGGGTGCCATGGAACCTGCCTACCCAAAAAAGAAAGATCATAGTTCCCAAAGATAATGGTTTTTCAACTTTCTGTTATTTTAACCCTTCTTTGTCTGCTCATGATATTCTAGACAAATAAAACACACCCTGCTTGGCAGGCTCAGCCACCTCTGCTACCTGCCAGTGCCAGCAAGGCCTGTGTAAAGGGGACGATATGTAACCTGAGCATCTGGGACAATACCAACAGTCAAGAGGCTACTGCTGTCACCCACATTGACAAGAGGACTCCACACAGAGAAATATCAGGGTCAGGCTGTCACACAGAGAGAGGTATAACTGAAGGTCTGTCCCAGCAACCACAGCTCAAGGCAACTGTGCTGTCACTGATGCGCCAAACTCTGCTCTTCTGCAAATCTGCCATGCTGATACACTGTCATGGACAACCAGGTGGGGGAAGAGGGGACTGGATTATCACCCAGAGCAGGAGTCCTTACAGACCCTGAAAGAACAGCCAAGCTCTGGCTGTGTGACCACCAGCAACGTTTTGGCTGCCTTTGCTCATTCGGTGACACTTGGTCTCTGCAGGGAGTACAGACCTCCACACAAAATGCATCACAGGGCAGAAAGACAGCACATAGGGGAGGTAGAGAAGGACTAGCTGAGCACTGCCAGGAGGCACCCAGGGATGCAGAGACTGTAAGCTTCCTACTAAGCTTGAAAGGGTTGTCCCACACCCACATGGTACCACATCATTGGATCCTCTCTGCCATTGCAGCCACAGGAGTGCCCCACTGACCACCCTCAGACACATGCTCACTTTTGCATGGCTGTGCCCAGCTGCAAAATGTGCCCCAGCACCTCAGTGCTTTAGAAGGTCTGCTCCACAGATCTTTCCCCTTGTGCTAAAGCTAATCTACAAGGCATCTGTTGCCACAGATCTCTGGTAACGAAACTCAGGTGTCTTCTCCCAGCTCTCTGCTTCTCTCTGGTCCCATCTCCTCCAGCAGCCGCCTTTTCCCGCTGCCTTCATTCACTAAGCACAAAACTTTTGGTACTTCTGAATTAAAGAACAGTGCAGGGCAAGGCTGGGGGCAGGAGAGATGTCAGGAGCTGATTGACCACTTTATCATTCCTCCCATCTGACTTCTGCTACAGCAATGTCACGAGACATCCCAAGCCTCCTGGATACACGCAGCCCCACAAAACAAGCAGACTTTTGCAATCACCCCCCTGGCACAGTTTAACTCTTAACCAATTTGACAACACCGCTCCAACCCCACGTGCTGCTTTGAAGCTCCTTTTTTTGTGTGTCAGTGCCCTTTGTCAGAACGCAAGGGCTTGCTGTAAAGCCACCAAACAAACCAATACCAAGACAAAGGCAAGGGCACCGCTTATGCCTGCAGGGGCAATGGGGGGCTAAGGCTTCTGACAGAAATGACGGGGTGACCCCATCACAAGGAAGGCTCATTAGATGAAGGGATCTTCACCATTAAACATATGAGATCATTTCATTTGACAAGACACTGCTGGGCTTCACTGGGAGAGAAAATTTCCCAGATGTGGCTTGCACTGCCCCCTTCGGTGGCACAGCCCCGGAGCTCCCAGCCTGCCACAGATCCCTTTCCACTTCACCAGCTCTGCACATAAAGAACCGCTCGGCATGGTGTGTGCGTGGACTCAATGGGAAAAGGAGCTGGAATGAAGCCACGCTGAGAACAGAGCGCTGCCTACCAGGCAAGCCCCATCAATAATTGAGATGTCAGAGGCACAGGGAGGCGTGTGAATAAGAGCTGCCAAAAGGAGTAATTGGGATCTGCGTGGATACAGTGATGGATAGGTTCGCTCGCCACCAGACGCAACTGCCGAAGAGGAGCAGGGCACTGAAATTCAAATGGGCTGGGGCAGGCTGTTTGAGGAGCAGGACGTTGTTGCCTCCATGGAGGGGAGTACTGCACCTAAGGAACCAAGCAGGTGTGGGCACGCTATCTGTGACTGCTCAAAGGAGCAAGGGAACTTACAGCATGTGGCTGATCCTTGGTGGCACACACTGCAGGCTCAAGGTGAAGGTAATGCCACCTCCTTGAAGAAAGTCATCCCGAGAGAAGTCATCTCCTGCCCACAGTGGTAGCTGAGCACAGAACACCTGTTTGTGCAATGGCTCCACTCTTTGGATTAGTGACATCCTCACGCTCTCTATTCCTACATCCTTAAATCCAGCAGAAAGACAGTTGGACAAAAGTTGGGTGCTCCCTGCTGCCACTCGTTCCTCCATCCATCAGACACCGACATGCTTCATCTGCACCCAAGGGTTCACACACAGCTCCCTGACAGTGGTGAGCAGAGACCAAATCAGCCCACAGACACAGACAGGAGACACCAGTAAAAGCAGAAGGGCTCCTGGTGCTGAAACGCTGCCAGTACCTATATTGCCTTGACTGGGCAAATTTTGCATGCCCCTTGAGTAAATGGTTTGGCTTGGACCCCACTGCTCCCAGCCTTGGCTCTGCACAGCAAACCTCCTTCATCGCACACAAAGCTTTCTCCCCCCATGCACTGTATCAGAGGGGTATTATCAGTTCAGCTGAGCAACCCGGTCAAAGGTTTCAGATGTGCCAGTTCTGGGGCAATGTAAGGGCATGCTCTGGCCAGCCTCAGTTCTAACTGCTGAAGGTAATACCACCAATGTTGTGGGGTATTCAAGCAGAAGGAGTTCACCCAGGGCAAGGAGGAGAGGCAGAACATGAGCCTCCAAGAAAAAAAAACTGGAGACTGGATCTAAAGATTATACTAGGAACACTCTCCTAAAAGGCAGGAGTTCTTTCCTGCCCTTGGCACTCATCTAATTTTAACCCCCTTTGCATGGAAGTTCAAAAAGACTGGTATCAGCTCCCTCCCAGAATAAAGGCTTCCCTCTCCAGCTAGCTCTAGAAAGCTTTTTAAGAATAAACTTAGTCATCAAGCAGGTTTTTACGTCCCGCCCAAATTTTGGTTTTCACTCGAAAAAAAAAAAATAGCCCTGAAGCCCTGACACTCACTTTTAAAACCACAAAAAACGAGCCATGCTCCAGTAACGTAATCACAGAGCTTTCTGGCACCTCGGCTCTTAAAAATACATCCATCTGCCTCCACGCAGGCCATCAAACTCAATCTTGTTCACGATGGATTTCCCAATTCCTGCGTGCTGGAAGGACTGCAGCAGGGCTGGCTGTGCGGGCTGGACGAGCCCTTACAGAAGCACAGGCTGCAAACCTCACAGCTGTGTTTTCACTTAGAGAAGCTGCTCTTCAGACCAAAGCACTTCTTCCACGAGCTTTTCTAGTTGTGCTTCAGTTTGAAATTGCTGGAGAAAGACCCTGGGTAGAGGCTGAAGAACATGTGGTAAGGACAGGATGGGGGTAATAACGAAGAGACCAGAAGCCCTACAGTGGAAAAAGAGGAAAGACAAGGAAACTTGCTACCAGCTCAACTAGTCACCTCTCATATACTTATCTTCTGGCTTTGCAGACAGTGAATGCCCAATCTCTGCACCTGGTTACAGGACTGCTGTTGCTACTGGTTGGAAGTCCTGAACTAGTCCCATCTCACCCACTGCCTCCTCAGTGAGACCCCTTCTCCCTATTCCTAAACACACGTTTTCCACGTGAAGGTTTCAATTCTCTAGGAGGCTCCTGAAGCTGTCCCTGCTGCCTTGTGTCCTCAGCATGGCTGATCCCCAGGAGACAGACAAAAGCAGGGGGGGGAAAATCTACTGTCCCGTAAGCCCGCTCCTCAGGGGAAGGCTGCTCAGAAGGGAACATCACTGGCTGCTGCTCTTCTCCCCTCTTACTGCCTGTCACCACTCCTGAGACATCTTGACCCCCAAGCTGAAATGCAGAGCAGACACAGGAAGGCATCAGCAAGGCACATGCTGGGCTCCCAGCATGCACCTCAGCCAGCCAACCTGCATGTCCTGGAGCTCCTAGGTGTGAAATGGTGATGCTGGGTTTGACAAACTCCTTGCCAGCCTTGTGCCCTTTCACAGGACAACACAACTGGGTGTAAACAGGTAGCAGAGCAAGGGGTGAGACCTCTGCTCTATTTCTGCTTTACCTTCCAGCTTTGAGGTCTCCTGTGCAGAAATGCTCTCTCTTATGTGCAACAATACAACACATCAGCTTGTGTTTGACTTATTCTGTGCCACCCAAGCTGCACACCTCTCTAACGTCTCTTCCTTCTCAGGACATAAGCCAGCAAACTACCAAGCTAACCTTAATGGGCTACATGATGCCAACCCAAAACTCAATACAGCCTAGGAAAAGGAACTAAAACTCATCTGGGGTATTACTCTGGCCATCTGCTCATTTCTAATTTACAATCCCACAGTTTACTCCAGTGTCGTTCCTCTCCTCTGCTGCTGCCTTCATTATACAACCACACAAAATACACACAAAGACAGTGAAACCTTGACATGGGAAGATGGAACACAGCAGCTAGCTTTTCTCCCTTCTTAAGCTAATCTCCCAGGCCAGAGGTTTCCAGCCTGGGACCCAAAGCCACAATAATCTATTACTAAATTATGCTACAGGCTGTAGCAGGTCTTGCCCTCCAAATGTCTCCTCCGGAACACAGTGAGGACCCTGGGGTCTTCCCATCACAGGGGTGAAGTCACCAGCACATGTTCCCTAGCACATACAAGGGCTGCTCTGTTGTTGTCTAGTGTCCCCCAAAACCTCTGCTACAGGTGGTCAGGCAATGCAGAAAACCAGAAAGAACGCAGTTGGATCCTTTGCAATGACACTTACATGCTGTCATCAAAATAGCAAGCTGGCATCATACCCTTGGCTTTCATTTCACAGCTGCAAGTCAAACTGAAGAGCCTCTCCGGAAAGATGAGGCAGGAGACAACTTTCACCACTTGGCAAAAATACAAACTGCAAATGAGTTTATTTTTAAGCATTCACACTTGCCTGCACTGGAGGGTTCCGCAAAGAAACGGATTGAGACTTATTCAGAAAGAAGAGCTGAATGTTTCCATTCACTCTAGAATTTATAAACTGGATGAGCTCATTCTCTAGATGCATGATTAGGAAACCACAGGACAGATTATACAATTGCAAAGGCTTTACATTGGTGGATTAAAAGTACCTTCTTCAGAAGCTAATGAATTGTGACACTGCACCGCATGCTCTAGACCACTAGGGAACTGTCAATGAAGTTAGAAGTATTTTCTACACATACGTCAACTTTACAATAAAAGCAAAACATCCTGAGGAAATGCCACATAAAAAAAAAAAACTGTGACACTAACAAGATACATGGCAAACTGGATGTTTTCTGTTACTCAGAATCTGTCTCCCAGCCTCTTTTTAAAGCTCTCTTGGCTCTTGCGCTTCTCCTGGCCCTGCCAGTACCCTGACAAAAGACAATTTCACTGATTTCACACCGTGTGCAATAACAGAGTCTTCACAAGCTGGGCTTTGCCAGCCTCTATAGAGACAAAAAGTTTTGAGCCGCAGAAAATTTTTGTGTTTTGAAGACTGATGATGACTACAGGCATTCTGGGATGCTGGGGAACAGTTAGGTCCTGTCCAGTCCCAGTGTCCTCTTCTTCACCTGGGACATATGTAAACTCACTTGGGAATGAAGGAACTGGGGAGAGGAGGACAATCAAACCTCTAGGAAGAAGCCAGATCAAAATTACGAATTTGAAACAACCCTGGAGACTCCCAGGAGACATAACTGACCCTTCTCAAAGCAATTAAAGCTGTCAGCAAATGAAGTTTCCCTCTCCGTGAAGAAGTTGATGGCTGGAGGGCAGCACTCGAACATCACGTGTCTAATCAGAGAGTTAAAATTCCCCAGAAGAGACCAGAGGCCAACAGCCAGAGGCCAGGGGAGCAGTACAGGGACTTGTAACTGGTGTGAACAGGAATAGGCAAGACCAGGGTCTGCTGAATGAGAAGAGAGATTGGAAATGCAGCTGCTGACACCACACTGCTAAAGCCCAGAGGCACAAATGCAGAGCCTGGAGAAGGAGGGCAGGGCACAAGCAGCACCCACCTCTGCCACCTAGGACTGAGAGAGACCCTGGACCTCCTAATCCTCAGCTCATCAGAAAGCTCACTGTACACCAGGGGCTGGCCTGGCAGCAAGTATGTCCACCACTCTGAAAATCCTGGAGCAAATAGACCAACCAAGTAAGTTAAAGTAACCATGAAGAAAAGGAAATATTTCTGACTATTAGCAAGGAGAGAAATTTAAGTGCACGGCTGACGTCAAAGTTCCCCTAAGCTGGCAAATGTCAGCAGCCAAACAGACAGGAGCTCCCGTGCAGCCACAGCACCTGCGGCCAGTCCGTCGCACCCAGGACCTGGGGGGTTCCGTGGGACTACCACCCACTTCCTCACAGGCTGGGTGCTGTGGAAGTCCAGCTACATGCCATCTTGACCTGATGAAGAAAAGCAAAGCCTGATCAGAAAGGGATTCCTAAGGTGTTTCTGTCCCAAAATGATACATGTGAACCTGAAAGACTTCAGAAAAGGAATTGGTGTGTTCCATGTTTGCTTTAGATGAAAAGTGACATAATCAAGTGGAAATCCTCTCTAAACTCACTACTTGGTATGTTGTCATTAGAGGGCATTACAGGTAACAGGTCATTATCTCCAACTGCTGTTACTCCAGACACCTGACAGTCATGTCTGAAAGCAGGTCTCAACTTACTAACCCCAGGTTTAAGCAGCCTGAAGTTGAGCTTCATGCTTGGCCTTGCTGTTTGGTGAGAGCCTGCAGTCAGCAACTGCAGAAGCCAGTGGCTCCTAAAGAGAGGGCAGACCCAGCCACTGGTGGATGCACAGCCCTGCTAAGCACCATGAGGGAAACAGGGCGTGAGGCTTGCAGACTACTGCTTCAATGGAAAACAGAACAAGAACACCAGCAATGGTAAATGCTCGTTTGATGAAATACGAGGGGACAAACAGCCCTTCACCAAGCATCGGATGGTTTCTGAGAGCTGCCCCAGCTTCACACCAGCGCCATTGAGTTACCTGAAGGAGGACAGGACACCACACCGCCTTCCAAGGGCTCAAGTTGCAGGGAAAAGAAAGGTAAGAGGTGTGGGTGCAGATGTGTCTGTGCACGTGGCTGGAAGAAAAGTGGTTTGGTGTCTTTTACTGCACTTGAGTATAGCAAAACTTTCCTCCCCCACCATGAGCCTTGGAGGATGCTGATACACACTTTACAAATCAGCCTATTTTGTGTCTTCCCGTAACATGCCCAGCCTTTGTCATTGCTGCTGGGGGGACACAAGGAGCCGAGGGCAGATCAAACGCAGCAAATCCTATTTTCCTAAGTTTGTTAATGCTAACTGCTTCCCCTGCTAAGCCACTAATGGAGCTATGAGAACCCAGGAGTACAGATTAATTCAGCGCCCAGGTACTGCCTCATGCCTGGAGGGATTTCCGTAGAGATGCACTGGAAGACAGATGAAAGCTTGTAATACCCTCCACACAAGAGATAAACCCATTAAAATATGAACAGCCCCTGTGTCGACATGATAAGAGCTCTGCCAGGTAACAGGAGAGATCACAACAGTATTTCTAGGTTTAGTTGTATTTGCAAGCCATGAAACTGGAGCTTGGACAGTGAAGATGCAAAATACCCTGATCACACCACGCTCAGACTCAGCTTGACGGTCACACCATTCTCCTCCCTCCTTTGGGGTGCTGCTGTGAAATAATCAATAGTCCTGAAGTCCAGCCCTACCACTGCTGAGCTTCATTTGTTCTCTAGGGAAGATCTGGACTCTCTCACAGCTTGTTACAACCTGCCAGGACTGCAGGCAGCTGTACTGTGTCCTTGGCCAAACCTTCTTCGCCCAACACTGTTAGCAGTACAGGATGGGAAGGCATCTCCTGCCATACACAGTCACAAAATCACAGAACTGTAGAGGTTGGAAGAGACCACTAGAGATCACCTAGTCCACCTTCTCTGCTAAAGCAAGTTCACCTAGAGCAGGTTGCCCAGGATCACATCCAGGCAGGTTTTGAACATCTAAAGAGAAGACTCCACAGCCTCGCTGGGCATCCCGTTCCAGTGATCCGTCCCCCTCAAAGTAACTAAGTTTTTGTTCACGTTCAGATGGATGCTTCTGCAGAGCATCTTCTCCAGACACTGCTCACCACAAAATGCATCTAACCACAGCAGTGCTGGTTCCCTCCTCCCTGGGTGGAGGTGGGCTGTGCCATGATCCCCTCTCTCTCTCATTAAGCAAACCACATCTCATGGTGTGTCTAAGGATGATGTGCACAAGCAGGAGATCCAGAGCTTTCCAAGGACATCCCTGTCCATTAGCATGGACAGCAAGAGCTGCTGCCATTAGCACAACCGATGAGCTCCCAGGGGAAGGGGCTGGTTGTGGCTCAGCTGAATTCCTCTGGCAGCAACCTGCTCCTGCTTTCCTGGGGACCTTGCAGCTCCTCTGTCCCAGGGAAAGAAGGAAGCAGGAGTGGCCAGGGGCCAGGCGACTTGTCCCAGTGAGCCCAAAACCCACTGGCAGCAGGCTGGGCACCCTGCCCTCCAGCTAAGCCACAGCCAGCCACCTTCCTCCAGCTCTGACATGGCTGTGCTTCAGCAGGGAATGACTGCTGCGTGGAGATGCTTCAAAAAGGGCTCTGGCAAGGTTAAGGTGTGGTGTAAAACCTAAATTATTTCTGTAGGGTCAAGTTGATGTCAGAGCCCGCGACGCTGCTGTCGATCCCAGGGTTGGAGTGTAGGGTGGAGGATCAGTGATCTTCTTCCAGCATTAATGCACAGCAGGCTGTTTATAACCCTGTTCCACACTGTTATTTAACATATGTAAGGGACTCGACATGGTTTATGTTCGGTAGCTGTGGTTTCCAAGCAGTATTGCATTTCTTCAAAATGAAGATACATAGTATTTTAAAACTATTTTTAAAACCAGTCACAAATCTGCAATCTTTTACGTCATTCCTCCTTCCTTCTATCAAACCCAAACCATAATACACAGTCAAAGACGACCAGCAAGCTCATGTGTGAGAACTCCGCTGCAAGAAACTCATGTGTGAGCACACACAGAGGGAAACTCAAAGCTGTAATTCAGTTAAATTGGTACAAGCTATGTTTAAGGTTTCACAGACATTCGGGATGTAGTCCACTGTTTAGAGTTGTGGGTACCAGCATGCCGTATGCAGAGGAGGAGAATCTAAGAGCTGAAGCAAAGCATGAGGTATTTATTTAACAATCTGCCTCAGCAAGTGTAAGGAAATGAAAAGGTTTCCTGCCCCTGGGAGTTCAGAGGGCTTAGTAACATGACCGCGTATCATCCTAAAATATCACCACTGCCTTCCCTTGCTGGGACTGACCCCATCCGCTCCTAAAGCAAGTCATAACACAACTGCATCTCTAACTCCCATTTTTAACAGACATCTCCACGAAGCAGAGTCAGCTGGGGTAGGGAAGTCTTAGAAAATTCTTTAGAAATCACTGTTAAAAGACAGTCTGTAAAGCACCGCTCCCTAAAAATGCCTGGCTTCTGTGGAGCATGGCAGCTCTTGCAGAGCTCTCTGGCTTTTGCAGTAGTTTTGCATAAATCAGACTTTCCAGTTTCCCAGGTTGATGGACTTGGGACGTTGTTGGATTAATTTTATCTGGTCAGTCCTGGAATTGGAGTCGTCCATACCAAAGCAGTAAGTTTTAAAGGCAGAAACCAATACCATATTTTACAGAGACAGTCAAGTTCTTCAAATGGGTTATTTATTCCAACAATATTAAAAGGAGACATACTGCTTTCTCAGTCATTTTTCCATTCGTGCCACCTTTTTTTAAAAAAAAAAAAAAAAAAAAACAAAACTCATGAGCCTAATCTTTAATTTCTCCATGGAAAAGCTGGAAGAAAAATATCATAGGGATGAAGGATCAACCCTCTTAGAGCATCCACTGAGCTCACTCACCCTTTGGAGAGGTTGTTTGGTTTGTTATTGAGATTATATTTTTTTAAATAGACTCTGAAAGTAAATAAATAAATAAAAATGTTTCCAGGCATTGGCATTTGCTTGTGAAGGAGGACTCAGACAATGCACAGGAGGCTCGAAAAGAGCCAGTAAATTCTAAGGGTGTAGAACAGGAGAGGGGATTAAGCCTGGTGATTAAATTAGGCGACGCATGAATACATTCCAATGCACAACATCACTCAAGCACTGGACAAAACATATGGCAACAATGGAAAGCGCTGCCCACGAGGTCACCTTTAATATGATTAGCCATGGACGCCTGAAAGGAGATCTCCCAAGTGCTCCTTTGTGCAGGGCAGAGAAGCACCCTCTGAAAGCCTTTGAGGCTCCGTGAACCCCGCACAAACGGCTGCTGGGTGTTAGGGGATGTGCCCAAGTCCATTGAAAGCAGGACACAAAAAACCTGAGCCTCGAAGCTGGGCGAGTGTGCTGAGAGCAGCTTTTGTTCCCCACTGGCAGGGCACTGGCAGGAGCCGTCCCCAGGGTGTCCTGCCTGACAGCTGGGTCACCCCACGGGCTCTCCTGTTCCGCTTGGACTTTTCAACTCCGCCGGCCCGCATTCACCGGCACGGCTCGCCTCTTTGAAGGGGGAGAAAGCGCCTCATCCATCACTGACACCAAGGGACTTAATTCCCTTCTTTATAACTGGAAAGGCTTTTGCTGCGAGCAGGAGGGAGTGCAGGAAGAGTAATGAAATCCAAAAGGGAGCCAAATGATGCTTTCCTCTGCTAGACGCCAGCACTGGCAGCGCTTGCTGCTGGCATGGCCTGTGGTGGGTGAAAGGAGACTCTTTTGTGGTATGCCATTAGCTACTTCCAAGGCCTCAGTTCATGTTTACCACAGCCACTGTGCTACTTCACTTGGTATTTTTTTCCAGTCCTGTTGATTGTACTGCAGAACTGCCCGAGTCTGTTTGGAAGCCTTGCTCACAGAAAGCAGAAACAAATTGCTTTTCGAAAGCACTAGCGCTTTTTTTTTCCTTCTCTAAACCAAACCTCACACTGATTTCCATAAACCAAATCTAAGGCTGAAACCTCCACTCAAAGCTGAAGAGCAAAGGTCCCTGCTAGGCTTTGCCCACTCTGGTTATCATCCAGCCCTGCCAGTCACCCTTGGCATGGTGGTGATGCCATCAGATGTGGGAGCACCGAGCTACACTGCCCAAACTGCCCATGAGTGTACCTAGCACCCAGCACTTCTCTGCAGCCACACAGTAAAACCCCAGTAAAACCCCCTCACAACAGCACCCAGCAGGCTGGCCTGTCAACCGTAATGGGAAAAAACACTCAATGACATTAAAGATAATCTTGCGTGAGTCACCTTGCATGACTACCTTGCTGTAATCAGGCAAGCCCTTCAGACTGCTGAACTCTACCCCAGAGGACCGTGGCACCTGAGCTGCTTGCATGGTTTCTGCAGGCCTTCAGCATTTCAGATTCCAAGCAATGACTAATTAGGGACATGTGAGGGACAGGCCCAAGGGCAAACTTCTTCCTCGTGCTTTGTATCTGCACGGCTAGGTGGATGAAAGTCATGGAGACAACCCCAGGAGGAACTTGCTCTGGTTGCTCAGGCCCCAGCAGCTACAAAGGCTGCATCACAGAGCAATCACAAACATGGCATAGGAGTGCTACCAGCTGAGCTCCTGCTATTGCCAGGAAAAGGAAAGGGTCAACTCCTAAAGCCCTTTCCAGCTTTACATTCCCAGGATGCAATGAATGCAGCTCAAGCCTTGACACAGCGCATCCCAGGCACTGCACTGCCATAGCTGATGTTCAGCAAGCTGTGAAATGCCCACCCCCTCCTACCAAAGACTCACCTCAGACCCTTCTAATAGATCTCAGAATCTCATGGGACCTACTAAGACTGAAGATCAAACCAGTTTCTAATGAGATAAAGTAAATCAGGCAGCTGCACATCAGTTCTAAAAGTATTTGGGGTAACAACTCCATGAAGGAGGCTAAGATTTTTTTTTTATTTTAGACAAACAAAGAAAATCCCTCCCCAAACAATTCTTTCAAAATGAAACCCTGTTCCTCACCGCTGTGTCCAAAGCAAGAGCAAGGATGAACCATGCCTGGCAGCATACCAAGCCAAAGCTGAAGAAACCCACCAGCCCAAAGAAGTCAGCTGTAGAAGCTGCCTGCCTTTCAATACTTTTCTTGAAGGGATGAAACCCAGATGATGTAACTTTGCCCAACTGCTTGGGGGTTAGGACAAGCCCTCTCTTTCCTGATGTATTCAGCTGCAGATGGTAGCAGTGAACTTGAAAGAAATAAGGTCATCAAGTTTACCCTGAGAAGTAGCTGTTTCTCCTTCAAAGTGAACACACAAGGGCAAGTTTAACACATCTCCACCTGCTCGGTTTCTTCATCCCAAGAAGTATGTACAACATCATGTTTGTCCTGGCATGTGGAGACCAACTGGCTTCTCTGCTGGGGGCCCTGACCTATGAAACTCCAACTAGATACCACAAGTCTATATGGCCTCTCTCAGTATTCACTGTCTGCTCTAGACTTTATCTTAAAATTCCTTGGTCACTGAGCAATAGCATTCCTCCAGCATGGAGAACCTGAGAGGCTTTAACACTGTTTTGCAGTCTTTTAAGAAAAGACACACCTGTCTGCTATCTCAGCTGGCTGCAACAGCACCATGTTCATGGGCTTTAAACTGATTTCAAGGAACCTGTACAGATGCTTGAGAATTTGAAAAGGAATGACCACACTGCACAAAGATTTCAAGGCTGTTCCCCTGCATAAAGACCGTGTGATAGCAGCACCCCTTGGCACCATCTTATGGATCCATCAATACACTCACCTCTTACTCCTGCCTAAACATGAGAAACCAGTAACTCCCCAGATCATCTAACCACCTATATGTTGCCCACTAGCTTGTTTCAAAAAAAAAAAAAATAACTAAAGAGCAAGACAATGCAAGCACAATATTAAAGACTATCAACCATCACTTTCAGTAATGTTTGAAAATAATAAAAACCAGAAAGCTGAAACAAAAATTCAAAACCTCAAAGTAATTTTGACCATACATACAAGGAGAAGGGAAAAGTTGATACATGATGCAACAGAAAAAATGACTCACTTTCTGAAATGCCAAAGCCTCTTTTAGTTCATTCTGTCTTCTATACCTGTTAAACACATCACTGACAGAGAAATCATTTTAAAAATTGCATTTTTTCTAAATCCCAGTTTAGCTACTTAAGCACTTTATTTCCTAGTATTGTGGGTCAGGTTCTACTCTAACATGCTAATAGAGGTAAAGCGCTTGCTGGATCAACAGACTTTCTTCTCAGAAAAACAAGGAGAGTCTTGAGATTAAAACAGAGACCTTGAAATTGAGGTGAAACTGCAGCCTTAAAGCTAATGCAAAACCTCCTGTTGATTCATGGGACTGAGAATTTGTCAGTTGGAGGGCTGCTCTCTGCACTGCCATGAGACTCCCAATAAGCTACAGCTCTGCAGTCCCCCAGGGTCAGCAGGGTCACAGGGATCAGAGCCATGACGCAGCCAGTTTACTTCAGTCGTCCAGGAAGGCACAAATTAAATTTTGTTGTATTCAGGCTAGACTGGTTTTTAAAAAAAAAAAACAAACAATAGTGACTGCTTGGTTCATTTGTATTTATGTGACAGAAACAAGTTTTTCAAGTCCAGTTAAAGGAATTACCCACAAAAACTCCTTCACAGTGATTTTGCATGGCTGGTTTCTTCCAGATGTCTGAAGTCTCTCAAGCCACTCTAGTCCAACAAACTCTTGAGGCCACTTACTGCCTCTTGCTTAGTTTTCAAGTGACCATCAGTTTAATGGTAGCTCACCACAGATGGGCAATGGACTGTCGCCAGCTTGGCTGGTAGCTAATTAGCAAAAATGCAACATATCTGCTACCAGCCTAGATCCAAACTGGAGAATGCATTCCATTCAGAGGGCAAAGTTTAATAGTCCTGTCAGCTTTTAAGGCGTTGACAATGCACCAACCTGTGAATACATATCTTTGGGGAGAGAAGGGCATTAGTGCCTCAAGAGGCAGCACGGAGCAGCAGGGAATCACAGCGTCTCCCAGGGCTGAATACAGCACTGCACAACGAAGGTGCACATTCAGGGAGGGGGTTTTTCTCAAACCTCTGGTATGGACAAACCTCAGAAACGAGTGCAATGTGGGCCAACCACCTTATCTGAGGTATTGCTCTCCACGGTCCCATTTTACGCAATTATGTATTTGGGGGAAATCTACACTGTGAATTATGTTGATATGCTTGAACAACTTCCTTATTACTGTATGAAGATGTAGAGAACTGCAAGATAAATGATCTAGACTACTGAAATCAGATTCAAAGCCACTCGCTTTCAAAACAAAACCAAGAGGTTGCTCAACGAAATGTACTCCCAGTGAATCACTGCAAATTTCAGCAGGGCATATAATTTCGGAGCTGTGGGCTTGGATGTGGAACGGTTAAAGATAAACCCAAAAGTGGACTTCAGCAGGCACTGGCTTCCTCAAATGGGGCAAGATCAGCTTCTCCTCAGCTCAGCTGCTAGGATCTTGGCTAAGACTCTTGTAGCCCCATTTCAGAAAGCTGTGCAAGCCACAGGTGCTTTCTGAGCTCCTTTGTACTTCAGCATCTGTATGCTATGGATAAGAAAAGATAAAACATCCCAGGACTCAGGAGTGATCATACTCAGATATGCCTGATTAAATGACTTGTGGTTATGGAAAGTAAGAATTTTTTTCCCCCTCACTTTAGAATGGAAATGAGAAATCACACAACTGCAACGTCTGAATCTTTCATCTCCTTCCAAATGTTGTCTTTTGTCATTATACAATTAGCCTTTCTTCCATTTACTGTTAGGTGAAAGAGAACTGGCTCTGACAAAGAGCTGCTACATCTTCACCTACAGCAGACTGATCACATTTGAAGTTACATCACTCAACACCCAGGAACTCCATCTAAAGAGAATGATGGATTAGCCAAGCAGTCAGCAATAATTAATACCTGAAAAAAAAAACCTTGTCAAGCCTCTGTTCAAATATTTGATAAATGAAATCTGAAACAACAAGAGACTTTCTGATGACGACTGTTCACTGCCAGGGAAGAAAACCACCACCAACTGGAGGGCAAGACTCTTGGAGCAAGGATTGTCTTCTCAGTAGAAAATGTAAAATAAGAATTTCCTCCCAGCACTCATCCCACATGCATCTCTACACAGACATTTTCCTGGGTTTTATCTGTCTTGCTATCAGAGGCTCTGAAGAACAAGTTTGTTTCTGCTTCATTGAGAACAAGTTTTTCCATTGTGAACCTCTTTCAATATAACCAGTAGAAGTCACTACTTCTCTGCCTACCAATCTCAAAATTACCAGTAAGCAGCTTGCTCAGCTGGATCAAGCACTGGATTCTCTGTTCACCTTAGCCATCAGCTTCACATTTGGGGCACATTCCATTACAATGAGCCACCACCTGCCATAGATGCCCTCTCTTTCCCCTAGAGATGATATTTGGCACTGACTGAGGTGCCTGTGAGCAAATGATGACAGGCTGCCTCTCACAGAGGCATGGGCAAGACCCATCTGTATCCAGTTAGTCCAGGAAGCCAAGAGACATCTATCTCATGTGTGAATTTGGAGTATCTGTAAACACCTTCAGCCCTGCTTGCAGGTCAGCAGGTGATGACTGCCAGCTCAACACCGTTCTGCAACAGCTGATCACCAACTGGATTCCATCAGTAGAAAAAGTCAAGAAATTTGGAAGTTATGACAAAGTACTACCCACTGCAACTCTGTCCTGTGCAAGCAAGAGAAAATTCCACAAGATAGCAGCACACTGGCTTGGTCCTGCCACATGTAGGCAAAGCCTGAGAATTGAAGGACTGGTGAGAAAGACCACCTGAAGTACACTGGTTGCTTCTGGATTGCAGAGACATGCTGGCCACAGTTCAACCCTTCATGCTGATGTGGCTTGTTTATCTGCTCTGCATCATGAGAAGTATCTGCTGAGGAACTGGGATAAAAAAAAACTTGAGTGGGCCAGCAATAAACAGTAGAAACAAAAAGGCACCAATTCTTATTCAATAGCTGTCAGTAGTGATGTGAGAGGAAGAGAAGAGTCAGTGCTGGCCTGCGGCGCTGATTTGGCCTGGGAGTCAGAAGAAGGCTGTCCTGCCAGCTCTGCCACTGGCTCACCATGAGAGCTCAGGCAACTGCTTCACTGCTTCATGCCTCTCCCACCTCCTGGAAGGATGGAGTCTGCCTCCCTCTGATACCTGCTCTGAGACTGGCAGATGGAAGAAGCTGTTGCTGTGTCAAACAGCATCTCAAAATTAAAGCATAAGACCCCCTCTTTTTTTTTTTTTTTTTTTTTTTGAGAAGTTTCCGAGCTTGCAGGCCTATGGTATGTTTACTAAAACTGAAGGGTTAAGCCCTGTTTGTTTAGAAGAAAAACACTTGTACATGACCAGAGAACTTGAATAACTGAGCTAGTGGCTGGAATACTTACTCCAGGAAGCTTAAAGTCATAACCCACTCTTGCATTACTGATGCATAAATTAATGCCTGAGCACCACTGTGTGGGGAGCTTCTTCCCAGCCGTGTTTGCCCAGACATCTGGCTGCAGTGGCTCCCAGGACGATGCTCTACAGCCAAGCCCCGTGCTCCAGCGCCCAACTCCCCCCTCCTGCTGGAGCCAGCTCGACCACTTCACCACCTGCTCCTGCTGGGACACAGCTGCTCAGCTCTAAAAGAACAATCGGAGAACGGCAGGACATGCGCGAAGACATCAATCCTACTCGCACCCCTGGGAGGACTTCATTAAAATCCCAGGGCAAAAGATTAGACTCGGAGGGCTTTCCGCTCAAAATCCTAATTTAATCAAAATATTTTAAAACCTTCTGGCAAAACAAACACCTCCATGCAAACACAAAGATGCTCAGCTAACACAGGCCCTCTTCAAACCACGAGGTCCCACAACACCTTCCTGCCCATCCTTGGGGTGTGCCCAAACTGCCCGACCTGAGCCATTAGGTGTTCCTGATGACAACAGTGACATTTCATATTTGCCTGTGAAGTACCATGTTCCCCTGTGGTACTGTAGGAAAGACATTTTGAAAATCATTCCTACTTCACTAACACACCTTTGCAAAAGCATTTTGCTTACTCCTGCAAGGAAGAGCAGTATCCCCCAGCAGAGAGCTGCAGCCTTACTCAGATGCTCATTTTGATGTATTAACTAAGGCTATGCAAAAGACACAAAATCCCCAAAGGAAATTAATCTCCAAATATATCCAACATTCCCCCAGCTGCCTTATGTATCACACAGTATAAGCAACTGTCCATAATGATCGTGTAGCACCTGCTGTCCCCATTCTGGGTATCAGCAATGTCTCTCTAACCCAACATCAAAGAGAAGGAACAGACAATGGTGGAATTGTGGGAGGAAGTGAATAGTGAAAGCTTCTTGTCAGTGTGCATTTCCATTTATCTCACAGCACCATACATAGAGCCTGCCCTGCCTCTGCTCTCACGTTTGTGCACTGTTGCCGTAAGAGCCTCTTTAGGGAGACGACATGGCAGTTTTCAGGATTTTATAGACTGGCCTTTTGGATCTCCTCTTGGGCCAAAACAAGTGCCAAAGCAGGTAAACACCTCAACCTACCCTGTGGGAACCAGATCTGAGATGAATTTGGTACCAATGCCACACCCTAAGTGATGATCACCAGGACTTTCCTTTGAGGCTAGCCAAAAGCCCAACAAAGCAACACTCCCTGGAGAGACGCAGCCAGGAGCCCAGCACTGCAGCAAAGCCATTCACTCCTCCCCACAAAGGTGCACGCACTGAGGGTGTGTCGGGGTAGCCCATACAGCAGGCATGGCTAGAAAACCCAAGCAGCCCACCAGGGAGTATTCCAGCCAGGATGGTCTTCCTGCCCCAGCAGCACTTTAAGACAAATTCATCACATCATGCTAACAAGGAAAACACAAGTGCATACAGTTAACTGAGGTCTATACAATATTATAGCTCTTTGCTATCCCATTTAAACAGTTCTTTCGATCCACAGTGACTTCCATTCCTATATGGATATATTGTATTTTGTGCACAATGACTGTTTAACCAGGGTAGAAATATTTATTACTTCCATGTAGCAAGAAAAGACCTGAATGCTCACTATACAGATATAAGGCAGGAAATACGACAAAACAATTTCCTGTAATTATTTCCAGCAATCATTCATATTGGAAAATCTTAATGGTGACAGTAATTAATCTGTGGCTCTTCAGATTTCCAATTAAACAGCATTAGCAAGAGCAACTGTCTAAAAATACGTGTTTCTGTCCTATCCCATTAGCCACAACTATATATGACATTTCCAAAATACAGGGTCACATCCTGCACGTACAGTGCCCTCCTTCCTTCTCGCTTTCCGTGTGCGAATGGCTTGAGTCAGCTTCTCAAAGCTGTCTGCATCTAGTAAGTAGTGAGGCATTGGCCCAGGCTGCCCAGGGAGGTGGTGGAGTCATCAGCCCTGGAGGGGTTCAAAAAACACGTAGGTGTGGCACTTGGGGACATGGTCACGGTAGTGTTGGGTGATGGTTTTGACTTGATGATCTTAGAGGTCTTTTCCAACCTTAATGATTCTATGAATAAACAGAGTTAGTTTTGAGAGCCTCAGAAACCATAGCTGGTTAGTATGTCAAGTATGCCATATACTTGGTGTTTTGGAGCTGGTATTCTGCACACATTCTGGTGTCTGGGGTCTTTGTGCTCATTTCCCTATGTTGCCTGCAGCAGAAATACTCTAATAACTCAGGAGTCCCAACAACCTTAATTAAACAAAGCTATTCCAAAAATCACTTATTTCCTTATTCTTATTTCCCCAGCAGCCACGGGACAGGACTGTAAGTAAGGTCTCCAGTGTGGTACGGGGCTACAACAATACAATTTTTACCATCTTTAAGTTATTCAAAACAATAGAAGCTCACCGGGAAAAACAAGCCTTGCTCAGCCAACGAGACAGTGGCACAGCACACAGGCTGGGAGCACGCAGAAGCGAGAGCATTTCACTAGCAATCCAACCCTTAAATCCAGGTGACACTCATCTTTGCCATTTTTATCCTTTTCTTCTTCACTTTTCACACACACTTGCGAAGCTGAATGTGTGTTGCACAGGAAGCAAGGAGAGAAACTATTTTAGCAAACAATTCGATGCCATTAACCGGTCTAATACAAATGCACTCTGTTGTTCTCACAATGAACTTTGGACAAAGCCAAAATTTTGAGCACCCAGGTATAAGTGTGCTGGCAAAGGCAGAATCACCAGCACAACAAAAGCCACCACTCTGCTCACAGACAGTTGTCATAGAGACAGATCAGCATCCTGGGGTATTCTCATTTTAAATATGCACAGAAATCCTTTTTAACCTGTCTTCTTGTAGGCATCTGTCCTCGTGATTAATTTATAAACTGTTGAGGCCAAAAAGAGAATCATTTATCAGTAGGTCTCCTCTAGGCAGGCTGGAGCTAAGGAGATTTTCTGCAAACTTGATGTTTTTTGTTGAAAGCAAGTTTCTATCTGATTCCCTGGCTAGTGTTTCTAAAAGCTGTGGTTTGGGGAAGTGATCCAGCTTCAAAGTAACCTGGCCAGGAAAAAAAAGGAAAATTGTGGGTTGCACTCGTTTTGCTTTTTAAAGCAGGTCAGATCCCTGCTCCAACTTATAGTGTGGCTGCACCAAAAGCTGCAAGAGGACAGCACAGGGGTGGCATTTCATGGTCCCAGGGAGGAGGAAGACAATATTGTAAGTATCTGGACATCTTTTCTCAAAGTCACAGTACAAGGCACCTCTTGCCTTTACATCTAAAAGCTGCAGCTCCAAATAAGAAAGAAAAGAAATACATTCATCTCTTGTCTGTGCACTCAAAGTTTCATAAGCTCCTTAGCCTCTGAAGGTGCAAAGACTTTAAACCTCTAAAACTCAGTGCTCAGCTGCCATCTGGAGCTAGGAAGCTGGCAGGCAGCACAGGAAACCACATTCTAGGGAAAAAGCCCCAGAAAGGGCCTATAAGGACAGCAAGATCCCACAGAGCGACAGATGATGGGCTTTGAGCAACCTGCTCTAGCAGAAGGTGTCCCTGCCCATAGCAGGGAGGTTGGAACTAGATGATCTTTAAGGACCCTTAAATCATTCTATGATTCTATGTGTGGCTCTGGTTGCAAAGCAGGTCCTCAGACCCAAGTTCCAATGCAGCAGGATTCCCCTACAGATCTCTGAGGCAGGAATTCAAAATTACACAACCCCAAAGAGACACATATACTGACAGAGAATCCATGAATCCTAAGCTTTCAACATCATGTGCTACCTCTGTAATTTGTCTCAAGGTCTTCTGTGTGACCCAGATACGTAATTACCAAGTTGTTAAAAAAAATATATATTCTTCACCCATTGAGCTACAGAGATTCCTGCTTCTAAAATTACTGCTAAAAGATAAAACTATGGGTAAGCAGATGCCACTCTCACACTAGATCACAACAGTCCAGCAGCAACATTCCAAGCCATCACGGCCAGGGGCAAAGCAGGATGGGTGATTTTTTTCCCCCCGTGATTTTCTTAATATCACCAGGAAGCACAAGAACATGCCACACCAAAACATGGCAGGGTGGAAGTAAGCAAAAAAAAAAAAAGTCATCACTTTTCAACCAGGAGTGACCCCAAGGTAGAAGCTCTCAAACATAATGCATCGTATAGGAAGAGGGCTCATATCCCTTGGAAAAAAAGCACAGGAGTCAATCATGCCCAGCCACCCCCTCCCTTAAGACTGTGGGATGATCATTTCCTTCGCTCACATATTTATTTGGAATCTGATAATTCATTGCCCCTAGTTTCCTGCTGGAGTTTGTCTTCCATTGTTCAGGATTTACATTACTCAACAGGAAATCAGTGAGAGGTCCAGTGATTAGAAAGGTGTGTTTCCCATCCAGACCCACCCTTGCTCACTTGCTCAGGGCTGGAAGTTTGACCTGGTGTGCAACTGAATCCATGGGAACTCAGGCAAGTGGGGGAGCAAACGCAGAGGGACGCATCTCCTTCTGCTAAAAGCTACAGATTGCTTTGCCTGGCCATATGCTGCTGGCCATGTCCATGCACCCATCCCTCATGTATTGTTTGTACTTAAGCCTTACAGCTTTCTCCATGAGCTGGGAAGGGTGTAATTTATCAAAATACAACTATCAAGGCAGTATTTGAAAAGAATAAGCATGGTGAAAGCATCCCTTGAACTAAACTGCACTTCCTTCTCAGAGACTGTTACTTTTGCTCTGACACTCTTGCCAGAGAAGAGAGATTCTGTGAGGCATAGAGTGCCACTTGTGAGCTATAACCCAGTTTATCACATTGGTTGGGAGCTAGGCTGAGTAGGAATCAGCCCTCTCTGGTGCCCTTTGCAGACAGGGACATTTAACCCCACCTCACACATGATGCTCCAATATATTCTCTTTATTGGCTCTTCTGTATCAGCACAGGGCAAAACAAACACTGCTAATCTTTTCTGGGGTATCAGTGGAACAGGATGCTTCCCAGGCCAAATCCTCCCATTGAAAATGTCACAACTGTTTTAAAACATACTTTCCCTGAGGTTAGTTTGATAACAGGTAACTCAGCTCAGGCACACAGAGTGACTGCTCAGTACTACACTGAAAGTAGGACTTGTGGAATGCAGCTGGTGACCTTTCTGGGCCACAGCTCCCAGTCAGCGTGGACTGTTGCTCCCACCCAAATGTCTCCAAGGCTTCCCAGTTAGCTCATCAAATGCAGAGGCTGGGTTTTTTTGTTTCTCTAGCATGAGAGTGTGCTTGGGAACAAATGCCCAGCTCATTAGCCATCGTATGATAAACCTCAAAGAGGGAAGCCTCTGTTCCAAAAGAGGTTCAAAAAAAACTCCACGGAACTTAAGTGGTTGTCCGATTTCCAAAAATTATTTGAATATGATTTTAACAATTATTATTTCCTTTGAGCAAGGAGGGACCTTGAGCAAATGCCTTTGCTCCAGGCTCACTTAAGTGTGCCCAACCAGCCCTCCAAGTCCTCCTACAAGAGGTAGGCAAGATAGTCCCAGACACCATAATCATAATGCCTACACCAGAAAGTTTATCCTAAGCTGTAACCCAAATCTCCTCTACTGAAACTCAAGATACAACTGTGTCATCTTGTCCACCTCAGAACTAGGGAAAAATCGCTTTGCCTCCTCTTTCTTTACAGCAGCTTCACCAGACTAAGCCACGTGCTCTGTCGGGGAAGGTCAAAGATTATAGACACTTCTTGCTCTTGCTGCTCTGCAATGACTTCTCTAAAATTAGATTTTCCTGCAGCTGGAGACAACACTACAATGGCAAGTAAAAAGGTATGGTTACAACATACCTCTTATATACAATAGTCCTGTTTACATCTCTCAGTATGTTAGTTTCTTTCTCAGCAATATCCTTATGTTGACTCATGCTCATTTTGCAAAATGAAACAATAGAGTTTCCTTATATTAAAAGATTATTTTGTCTTCTGCTCAGGAAAGCCACTGGGTTCTATAAATTACTGGAACAAAACTGTCAGAAGCCACCTCAGAGCAGTTGAACCTCAAATGCAAAAGTTTGTTTTGCTGTGATAGCCTAAACTATCTGGGTCTACTTGTAAAATACAAGTGACACATACCACAAATGATACAAGATAATTTCAATTACGCCAGACAGAAAACCTCCTCACTAGCATTTCTTTCTCTGAAACACACCCAGCACTTACAAGTATTAGCTTAGATAACATTTAGTCATTTTCCCTGCACAGAGAGCTGCTACAAAAGCTGTGGAAAACATGAGTATTGCAAGCACAGAAATCTGGAGGATGAGCCTTCCACAGTGAAATGTGCACTGAGAATATCTGAACTGCTTGATAATGGATGACAGTGTCATGGTTTGTTTCACTGGATGAGTTATTTACCCAGTCCACCAGGGTTTTAGGATTTTGAAAAATGTTGAAAGATAGACCACTCCTTAAAAAAAAATAGGAACTTTTTTCTTTTTCTCCTACTTTAGTGCTTTTGGTACATGATTCGATGCTGCTCTTAAGACGACACTGGCACACAAACCTGCCTTTCTATTCCAGCCTTGACTTCCCCCTTCGAGTTTTTAGACAGATCAGGAAATTCTTAAAGGATTACAACATGAAATGGCTTCCATGGCGCAGGAGCCTCTGGGAGGGCCGGAGTCACTCACCTGGTCTAAGCGCAGAGCCCCGTCGATGAAGCGCTGGCTGCGGAGGTTCTGCGCGATTCGGTGCAGGCTCAGCACAGCTTGCTGGATCTCGGCTACCGAGTGCTGAGGGGAGACAGGGGGCAGCTCTTCAGGTGAGAACATCTTCCCGGGGCTTTCAATCATAGCCTGTGCGTGGTCATAGCTTAGCTTCACGCAGGAGCAGATCACCGTCCGCCCAAACCATTCCTCAAGGATCTGCAAAAATCGGAGAGTGTAAATTGTTCTGAGGACTTCTTATTCCAGTGCACAAAAGCTTGAGAAGTGGAACAAAGAATGGAAGGAATGACACCAGACCTCATCACTGATTGTGAGCTTCACATGAAGATCTTCTCATACTAAAACCATCGGGCCTTTCACTTATATAGATTCTCTTGTGTCTAGTAACATAAGCACAACATATTGTGCATACACATAGAGAACTGCTTGCGTCTCCCTCCTCTATCCGATTTCCCTCTTTCACAGAGCTCAAAGAATTACAGCCCACTGGGGAGTCAAAAACCGACTCAAGGGTTACTAGGTGCAAGAGTGGAAACAGGCAGACACACACAGGCAAGAAAGGATCTCCTCTGTCTAAAACAGAGATTGCATTCCACCTCTTTGATTAAAGTGTGGCCAGCAGCACACAAGGGGCTGGCATTAAAACACTCAGTTTGCAGGAGTACTGCAGAAATTCCAGTGTCTGACTAGCACTTGTGAAAGTGCCTGAGTAGGACTTTGGTGGGTCTCGAGGAAAGAAGGTCAGTCATTGACACTTTGTTTCTCTGATCATGCCTATGGTTCCAGTCCCAAACTCAAGCCAGGAACCTTTCTAAGCTTCCAAGCTAATTTTGAATGTAGAGGAAAATAACCTATAAACCCCCTACTAAATTATTTTAATTTAAGGCAGAAGCCACTCCCACTTTAAACACTAACAGAATTTCAATGCAGAAGCAGCAATTCAGATTTATTTCTTAAAGTAGAACAGAAAATCTATTTTCAGCTGAGATATGTAAAAGAGTGCAAATACTCATCAAGCTAGTGAAAAAGTGCAGAGGCACAAAGGATAGAAAGCTCTCCAGAAGAGTCAAGTACATTGGCATGAGGGCTCTGGAGACGGATGCAGTCTGTGATAAAGCATTCAAAGCACAAGTGCTCAGAGAATGAATGGAGAATTGTAATTCTGCCTTAGCTGCGAGTGCCACCTTATCCCTTCATCAGAACAACAGGACAAGGTAAATTGTGCAAGTGGCTGTGTCTGGGGAGAACAGTCAGCTCTCCCCATGACAGACTCATCACGGGCAGTGATTCATAAAGGCCAGCCCTCTTCTAAACAGGAAATCATTGATCCTCAAGATACCTTTGCTGCTTCCCTCTCTTATACCATATAGAACATATGTGCAGTATAACTCAGCAGCTCAGAGCTCTGAAAGTCACTGGGCAGTTAAGCACATTTCTATTTTGAAAGCATCCTGACAGGAGGGATGCAGCAAGTGATGTCTTGCAATGTAAAGTGTTCTGACCCTTGGCTTATGGTTATTCTGTGTGTGCCCCTTTCTCTATGCCAAGAAGAAAGGAAGAGAAAGTCACAAAGCAGGGCAGAGATGCTGTGAAAGTGGTGGCAGCATCTGCACTGCATCTGCTTTGCTGCAGCCCATTAAATGTGGTTCACCTTCTTGTGGCAATGGGGGATCCGTATCTGGTAGGTCAGTGACATCTGATAGAGTCTGCTGGACCCAAAAAACCTCCCAATATTAAACAAGCACAACCTCTGGTGTGGAAGAGGCTCCACTGCTCTTTAAATGATCCACTTCCAGCAAGTTGAAGACTATTGAAGAAGTCAATAGTAGAGATACTTCAGGCTTCAGTAAGACATGGATGGTACTCAGGCACGAGAACGGTGGTTCTCCTTGTGGAGATGATCTGGGAGGATGGCTGAGCAGCCTTTGTTTCAACTAAGCACTTCTACCAACCCTTCAGTTGTAATAGGCAGCTCTTTCAACTTGCTGTTCAAACATTTTCACACACTACTTCCACCTCCCTGCTAGCTCCTCCATCTCCTGCTATCAATTTCTGCATCAATGCCAGCTCTCACTGTTATACAATCCCACACTAAATATTTGGTGTTTGGAAAGCACTCTCATTTTGCTTTTAAAGTAGGTGAGTCAATTCCATCACGCACACGTGTTTAACAGGGTTAAGGACTGGGCACAAAGAAGGGTAATTCTGAACAGAAGCGCTTTCCCCAGTCCCCAGGCTACCCCTGGAAGTCAGCTCTGAGGCTGCACAGTGCTTTCTGCCACCAGCTTCCAAGAGCTCTCACTGTACCTTGCAAGAGGCAATAGACCAGATTTCCACTTTGCTGTCTAAACTTGAAGCTTTCAACAAAACCTCATTTTTCTGCTTGCTAAGAAGAGGCCAAATATTTCAGAGCTCCACTCACTTCCTTGTAAGACGAGAGACACAGCATATTGGGCCCCCAGAATACAACTAGAATGTCAAATCTCAGGCAGGCTACATTCAGGGCAAAGCATCAGGACAAGCAGCCCATTACTAGCAGATGTTAAATTTCTGTTATTTCTCCATTTCCTCAGTTTCTTTTTGTGTGCTTGGTCTCTCAAAGGCAACAAGCAGTGTGATGTAGAGTGCCCCATTTCCATTCCTGCAATGGCTCTAACAGGTGTGAACTGGTCAGTGACAAGCCTGAGAGATCTCTTATTAACATACCCAAGAAACAGCTTCTCATCAGGATTGCCTGGATACCTTAAACAGGTCATGCAGAAAAGGAATGGAGTTTGGATGCATCTTGCCCCACACAGTCCAGTAACCCCTGTGAGTAGTGAGTAGAGGTGCCACGCTCAGCCTTGCTGCAGCAGGCTAGCCTAACTCTACTCACTGCCCACACATTTCCTGGGAATGCCCTCCATCTCCACCCCCAGTGGCCATCCAGGCAGACTTCGGGTAACCACAGCCTTGCGCCCCTGGTTTGGAAGCGCCACCGGAGGAACAGGCAAGCTTTGCTTCTGAGAGGAAAGCTGCATGAGGCTGGCCAGCCCCGGTGCCAGCTGATGGATGGGCAAAGCAGTGCAGAGGAGCAACATTTGGGGTTCACGAGCTGGGACTTGGAGATTACGAGTAGCCCACAAGACCAGTCTGCAAGGTGTCTCCTGTCACAGCAAACGCGGTGTACCCCAACTGCAGACAGAGTACCAGTAACTGAGACATTTTTAGGGTTATGTTAAGGTTTCCCTCAGCTCTTGCTGCTTTTGAGAAAAAACTGTTGTTTGTGTTTTTTGGTTTTTTTGTTTGTTTGTTTGGGGTTTTTTTGTTTTTGTTTTTTTTTTTTGAGTAAAAACCATGTGATGGCAGTTAGTGTGGCTCAGCTGGAACCCTCCCACTAGCACAGTCCATGGTGGTACGAGTCTCTCTGAGGGTGTGACGCAGTTGTGCAGGAGGCTGAGGACTTTCTCCTCACAAGGCAGTGTCTGTATCACGTCCTGGCTGACAACAAGAGTTATGAGCCTTGAAGACACATTTTTTGTATAGGCTGTTTCAGACTGAAGCCATTTTAATTCCTCACTGGTAGGAGGAACCAGCAGGGCTGTGCTTCAACCACCAGCCGGCAATAACTTAAAAAGAAGAGTTGCATCGTTTGTTGTCAAATATCTTTCTGTTGACTGCACCAGAACAAGAACGTGCTACGTTGTTCCTACAAACGCCCAGCTCTGCTTCTGAAGAACAGCACAGATGCAACAATATGGTTAACGCCTCTGCCCTTGGAAAATAATTTCTGATACATCATGTCACACTATCCCACTGGAGTCCATGGAGCTAGGCAGAGTACTGCTCTGGCAACATTTTGTTACACTCAATGAAAACTAGAAAAGAAAAATTCCAAAACCCACAAGCAATAGAAAAAAGAAAGTGCCTGTCTCCCAGAAAGTACTAAGCCTGGAATTATTTTTCTATAAGAAACAAGAATAAACAATGTCAACAACTTATCAATAGTCACACTGACATGAGGAATCTGCATGGCTTTCTCTTGGGAGATGCATTAGCCCTAGACTTATTTGCTTTAGAACAGTTACAGTGGGGACTCAGAGCAGCTCTTACCTCTAGTAGTGCTGCTGGGCTCTGCTTTGCAAGCTCAAGGTTACGATACTGCTGTGTACATGGGGTGGAATGAAGTGCTCTTTGGCCTCATGCATCCCTCACTGAGGAATGCCCTGTCCTCAGTGTCAGTGTTCTCACAGCTCTCCACCACCAGATGAGTTTCAAAGGCCATGTTGGGGCCTTTGATTCGCCTCCCTTTCACCCAGCAGAGCCTGGGAGAGCATGTGATCCTGTTTACACTGAATTCAGGCTATAGTAACACCTAGAAGTACAGGAGACACATTTCTGTTTCAACTCAGAGATAAGCTCTTACAAGAATGCCCTGCTGGGCAAAAGCCCTACAACCACTTTTGCTCTTGGAAGGAGTAAATTATTCTCTGGTCTTTGCCTGATATTCAAATCAAGTGCAAGTCCTGAAAGGCCTGCTAGGAGAAACCAGTTTGCTGAGATGACCATAGGCAGTCTGCTTTCCAAGGGGCACTGTGGTCATGGCCCAGATCACTATTCCTCCAGAGATCTGCTCCTGAGCAAGCCTAAGGCAGATGCTGAAGCTCCTCTATTTTCTCAGTGGTCACACAGGGTTGGTTTGAACACTGTCTGAAAAGCAAATAACGTATATGTCGCAGGGGACAAGAGACAAGCCTTATTTTAATTAAAACTTGCCTATTAGCTTTTTGAAGACCACTCAAAGTCAATAAAAGGCCCACCAAGTAGCTACTATTAGAAGGCCTCATGAGTAATCATGCTGTTGCTATAGGAAGTGGAACCCTTTTCACAACAAACAAAACCTATGCAGTGCCAGTGCAGGGACTTGCTGGAGAATTACAGATAGACAACTGCAACTATATTTTGCTAAAGCACAAAACAAGATCCAGTATCCTTTAGAACAGCATAGACAATAATAAGGAAGTAAAGTTAATCTTTGTGAAAAACTACCAAATTGGCAGAAGAAATACTCTCCCCCAGAGACAGTGTTGCACATGAGCACAACACTGGTTAAAAAAAAAAAACAATTTCTGAGTACACAAAGTGTACTTCACATAGATTGGAGAGTCCTCTGGCAGTGGCAGTCTTTAGTCCTCCTCAGTCAGTGAGGGGACCCTGTGGTCACCAAAGAGGAGATTGTTAGGATTACAAAGACTGTAGGAGAAGAACAGGGAGAGAAATGAAGACCTGGGGAGAGCTGGCAGGCAGCTGAAGGTAGCTCTCTGCACTGACAGCCAGCCTCCACAGCTGCTCCCTGGAAATAACACATGCAGAGGATGGAGCTGTGCCTTTGCTGAAGAGCTATCACGCTTTACTTGAATCGATGTAATTTGCAGCTCTAAAGAATGAAATAGTCTGTTTACCAGGGAGGCCACAGAGGAATACTGCCTGCATCCGCTGCATTGCACAACTGCCTAGGAGCATGAGGCAGGGCTGGACTCAGGGAACATCTTGTCCTACCCAAAGCCTTTGAATTTCTGCAGGAAGGTATTAAATGGATGGGTCACCTGGCAAAGAGCAGGAAATTCTCCATACCTGAGAATGATACAAATGTTCTTCCTTTCCCCACCATGTAGTAAGATTATTCCAGCTGGAAGTTCTACTGTACCTCATCAGCAAGACAAAATACATGAACAGTCCTACATCCTTCAGTATTGCTCATCAACAAGTCCTTTGCTATCCACCTGGGTGTTATGGTCTTTTTACTGCTCTGTTTGCAAGAGCAGGAGCTGGGCACCGAGAGAGGACTGAACAGCAGGAGGATTGCTTGCTGCTTGAGGTACCTTGCCTTCTGGAGTCATCTTCCACATCACAGAGAACGCCAGCCTGTCTCGCATGGGATTGAGACTGCATAACTCTTCACAGAGCAGCTTGGGAAGCATCGGGATCACCTGGAAGAAAAGAGAGCTTTGGTGAGACATGGGCTTTTTACACCTGTCTGTGGCCAAGCTTCTCCAACCAGTTGGTAAAAGACAGGCTCGGCAATGCACAAAAGAAGAAAATGTGTTAAATCTTGAGGATCACATTCTCTGTGGCAGAAGCAGCTACATCATAGCTCTGGGATGCATCACCCACGCCGGAGTGACATCACATTGCAAACAGTGCACTGGCACAGGAGGAGTAAACCAAATCCTCTGAAATGAGAGGAAGTCAGACACCGCTAAGGCCACCCACACTCACATCAGCCCTGTCACTCAATGAAACCAGAGGGAGCTGTCAGTCTCCAACCTGGGAATCGTTCCCAGTGCTCCTCTCTGAGGAATGGAGTGAGCATCCCAGAGCATCCTGTGTCCTCACTTATGCAAACTCTTCACTCTGCAGCTTTTAAAGTCACAAAGCTCGCTGTTTTCCACTTCTTCCCACTTTGGCACAAAGAAAAATGAGGAAGGCTCAGCATGTCAGGAAACTTGATGTTGAAGAAATATGGTCCTGGCAGTCAGGAGCTCAAGAGTTTGGATTTGGGAACTGCATTACGTGCTTTGCCACTGAATACTGTGTAAGCAGGGAAGCAATGTAACTCTGCTCCCTGCAAAGTATCAACAAAACTTCTCCCCTGCATCACAGGAGTGGAGCATGGGTTTAATACAGATTGAGCCATGCTTTGTTGCACAGACAGGCATGCGTAGATGTTGGAAAGATTAACAAATGCACCTGCTTTATGACTGTTAAACATGATGTTTGCAAACAAAGGGAGAATAATTACTATTTTACTATACTCAACACTGAGTAAAATGTCAGTCAACAGACATTTCTGGCAGGGATTTTTTAACCCGTAACCCAGTTCCTTACAACTAATCAATATTTCTGCTGCTGAGCACAATTACCAAACCACAAATTACTCACCTGACTACAGCAAGAAAGCAAAAGCTTTAGAGTACATTCACACTAGAGCAAACCTCAGCAACTCCAAGTGTTTCTACCAGCCCTGAGTTATTTCCCAGGTAAAGTCTGCAGTAAAGATAATATTTAGCAGATGTTTAATGAAGTAAACCTAATTATTAGAGTTTCACATTATTTCCATTCTCATTATTTACCTTTGTGAAGAAGCAGTAACTGCACTCAAAGAACCACGTTATTCCTCATTTATTTTGAGTGGCAATGCGGGGTGGTGCATTTCGGAAAAACACAGAGAGAAAAAGCTCTACTTGGTTGCCATAAAATATTTTAGCTATTTAATTTACTTTCCATTTTGATTGCTGTGTGCCACCCTGTAAATACAGGACCAGCAGGAAGCTGACTGACACACAAACTTCAGCTTTTCTGAACTCTAACACCGATTTGGTGATTTCAGAGACAGCTTTTTCTACCTGGATGCTAGGGGAACAACTGCTCTTCAAAACAGTACCAAAAAAATTTGTAGATATCCTTTTTTTTTTTGTATTTACCTTTTGCTTTGAAGGAAAAACTCTTAAAATATTTAATCACATTTGTGGTTTGGCACCAGATGATGGCTATAAATCCATTCTAATTGCAGTGCATATTAATGCCAAAATGTTGATTGTATGGTCTGTGACTGTCAAGGAATCACTTGCAACATGAATCAGCAGCCCTGGTTCAGCTGGAAGGTCACAAGGGCACAGATTATAATATGCTGTTTCCCGCAACACAAAGGCCGTCAACTCTGTTATTCCAGTTGTGAACAGCACGTTAACAATACTGGTACATTCATAACTCACAGATCCAGTACGTGAGCTGTGCCATGCTCTCTGGAAGGACTCACACCACGAGGTTATAAACTTAGCCTGAGTGGTGCCAAGTCATACCAGAAATGAGAGAAAAGAGCTTTACAGACTATGGGAAATCCCTGCCTGCCCAAGATCACCCATGACCACTGTGAGACGCTGAAGTTCAGGTCACAGTGAACAAAGTGCTATGAATTTAGTAAAAGCTCCCATGCCCTTTTCCAAATTAAAAGCTGCAGTTACTAGCTTTACTCTCCCCCTCCCCACAGTTGCTTATCTGATAACAGTTCATACTTAAAGAACATTTCTGTGCC
>NW_008594451.1:41262-48290 GCF_000691845.1 Merops nubicus | reverse complement strand
TTCCCTTCACATCTCCTGCAGCAATAACAGTCTGCTAGAAAGATGCCTACATGAAAGATGAAAGCCCAATCCATGAAGAACAGCCCAAATGAAACAATAGGATGCTTGTTTTAAGTGTACTTGAGCAGGATTAATATCCAATTCAAGAGGCTATAATTCTATGGAAGAGCTTTCAATGATTTGAAACACAAGCAAAGCTTTAACTCAGATCATAATTACAGCACTAAACACTCACCAAGCAATTAGCTGTAACAAACCTACTGTTAAATAGGGAAGCATCAACCCCTGTCACACTTGTTTTACAGGAGAGAAACTTCAGGCAAAGTAACTTAACCTAAGACATGGAGGAAGCCTCACAGGAGAGTAAGAATTCAATGCACCTTCTTCCTGGGCTCAGCAAATACAGACATAACATAAGACAATGTGACCTTGCATTGAAGGTATTTCAATTTTATCTAATTTTTAAAAGAAGAAACCTGTTTTCAACGTTGTGAGAGCCTTGGCTAATTGTCTCCCTCTGGTTTAACACCACGATTCCTCTTCACACTCTACACAGAGAATAAACCAATATCACAAAGCAGAGAAGTTTCAGTTATAAATGCACATTTCCTTTTTCCTTAACACGATACGGTCATAGGCTGAAAGGATTCTTGCTAGTTGCAAGCCCAGCATTTAACACACAAAGATGTCACAATCGGGTCATAGTTGGAGAGTGACATGTTTCAGGAGTTATCCCAGGGGCTCCCCAGAAGGAACTCTTGCAATAGGATTATTTTCATCCCTTTCTGAAGGAGAGAAATCTCTCATCCTGCGTCTAAGTACGTCTTTAATGCCCAGATTTGCAAAATATCAGAGTTGCACAGCATCACCTCAAATAATCCAGAGGTTGCCCGGCATGTTTTAAGTGCTTTGCCCTTCCCGTGACTGTCTGCCAAGACTCGGCGGCATCTGCCAGCTGCCCTGTGGGGTGCCAGGGCAGGCAGAAATCCGGCTCGCTGAAACGCTGCCGGGGGACATCACCTCCACTGGGGCTTCCTCAGCCAACTGCTACACATCTCCCCATGCGATCACATCGGCCACCTTCATTTGCCTGCAGGTGGGAATAGAGTCACCTGGGCTTCTACAGGGACCATAAAGCTGGAATGAGGGGGTGGGTAAACGTAGCTGAATCTAGAAATGCAGTTGGAGAAACCCAGCTGGGCTGGGGGAAAAAAACTTTCACAATGAAAAAAAGGACCTATAGCCCCCAGAAAATCCTTTCTAATTAATGTATCATAGAAACTAAGGCTGAAGAAAAGCTTGGGTGGTGACAGCCAGTCTGGATTTCAACCCTCTCTATCAGCTAGGCTGATAAAAGACATCATCGCTCCCCACAAGACTAGCAGGGCCCCAGAGATGCTGTAAAGGGCACCTCCCTCTTCAAGTGAAAGGCTGATAGCCACCATGCTCACAGATGTGTGTCTGCATTTCAAATCAAATCATAGACAGAGGGGTTCTCTCTCCCTGTTTCCAAGTCCTACACGTGAAATCTCCAGCACTACTGTACCTGGCTTGAGACGCAGCACTCCAGCACTGCTCAACAGCCCCCCTCCACAGGCAGCCATGCGGCCCAGCACTCCAAAGTGGTGGCCAGCAAAGGGAAACCAAGGCAAGAGAACACACTGCTGGGGCCACATATTGTCCCAGGGTTATAAAACACATGGACCTGTAACCATGGGCAGCCACACCACTTAGCTCCTCTGCACAGTGCATTCACTTTGGATATGGGAAGATCTAACCTCCTGCTTGTGAGAGCCTTTGGTATTGTTTTGTTTTGCCTCTTTGGCTAATAAAGTGCTTCCAGAAATCAAAGGCAAGTGTCCAGTGTCTGACTAATTCCTAGGGAGCCAGAGAGCAGGAAGGAACACATGTATATTGGGATGATAAAAATCCCCAATCCCTTCAATATCAGAAAACATCTGCATCCAGGACTCCAGGACTGATTGGCCAGGTTCAGAGTAGGTTAGCCAGGGCAGCTCTCATCAATGCACTTGCTGTAGCAGCTTTTCAAGGAACCAAAGGAGGAAAATCAGTCAGTCGACCAAAGGGAAAAGGGAACAAACTCTGGTTATAAAAACCCTCTGATTTTCACACACAGACAAATTTGCTCCCTTCACACAACCCCATTCTACTGGCACCCTGCTTTGGCTGCCTCCTCTGGCTTGGTTCAGGTGGTTATGACCACTGCTGACTTGGGGGGTGACCCCTTCTCCCACCACCAGTCCAATGGGGAGGGACTGTATTAACTGAGGGTTTCCAGCAGCTGCTCTCCCCAGAGCTGGGAGGAGGACGCCGAGGTCCAACAATGGGGAGGGCTCAGCAAGCCTCTTGCTTATACACTAGAAGAGACTCAAAGGAAACAGGCAATTTGTTTATGAGCCAAGATTTCTGCTCAAGACTTGTATCAACACTTCCATGAATTCAGATTTTGAGCAACTCTTTGTTACTCAGCCTGAGATTATCAAAATATCAACACCCTGACAACCCGCTGGTGTCAAAAGTGAATGTCTCAAAGTCCTTGGACTAAATGTGAAGATAGGCTTACAGTTCCGATCTTTGATCTCCAGTATAAAATAGGACCAATAAAATATTATAGGGATTTATGGCTGACCTCTCACTCGAGCTGCTTCACACCTAAAATAACACTGTAAGATGTGCCAAAAAAGAGGAAACTGTTTAGGTTTTCTTGCTTAAAACCTGATACACTCTTATTTCAAAAACTTTTGACTTTTATTAAATAGACCCCTCGCAATTACACAATGACTCCCCTTCTGGATCCATGGTTCAGGAAAACTAAATATGTGGCTTTATTTAACTTCTTTGGGAGGATTAGCATGGTGCTAACCTCTAGCAGAATCAGAGCTGTCTAAGGAAACAGTTCCATCAAAGGAAAGCATATTTTCTACAAGAGTCGTGCTACCATTTTGTTTCAGCAAGACTAGCTGCTTTCCTTTGACCATCCTGTTTCTCCTTTTCATCTCTTGCAATTAAAATATTGACCATTCCATCATCTAACCTAGTTTGCACCATTAAAATATATTTTCTGCAGGGCGGAAGTGTGGGTAAAAAACTAATCTTGACTGTTGGGCCAAGGCAGTTGAAAAGCAACTGAAGATTACAGGCAACTGACAGCTTCTGTTAACATCGCATGTGACTGACTGGTAGCGCTGGGGCCAAAAAGTACTTCAACAGAAAACTCAACTAGCTTTTGAATTCCACTAGATTTTAATGGGAAAAAAAAAAAAAATCTCTTTTCTATATAAAAATCTTCCTTCTCCCTTTAAAAACAAACCAAAACAAGCAAACAAACAAAAACAAACACCACATGCCTTCAAACCGCAGTATTTTGACTTGGAAATACTGTCACAACACCTTCCTGGACTCCAGATTTGCTGCCCCACAGTGACACGCCCCTGGGCCAGCCCCTATCTCCCATAGTGAGCTATGGCCATCGAGTCATCCATTAGAGGGGGAAGCAGAGCACTGCAGAAGCCAAGAGCTTATCACTGGGAAGAGACTGTAGGACTGGGAAGACTCTGGTGCCAGAACTGCCGTTTCCATGACATACACATTGCATCCCAGTCCTGGAGAACAGCAGGTCACTAGTAAGTGTTTCCCAGCACTGCCACTCCTCCAGGAAGGGAGGGGAAGAATCACTCCTGAACCTAAGTGGCAAGTAGGATATCATGGAATGACAGGATATCATGGAATGATAGGATGGTTTGGGTTGGAGTGGACCTTAAAGATCTCCTAGTTCCAACCCCCCTTTCACGGGCAGGAACACCTTTCACTAGACCAGGTTGTTCTAAGCCTCATTCAACCTGACCTTGAACACTTCCAGGGATGGGGCATCCACAGCTTCTCTGTGTAATCTGTTCCAGTGCCTCACCACCCGTGCAGTAAATAATATGTTTATTATACAAAAGATATCCTGTCATCCCAGTAAGGGCTGCAGAGACAGGGATTTCAGCCTGACTGAATGGGAGTGTGGAGAGAGTCATATTAACCTGCTCCTATGAGATTGCCTCCGCACTCCTCTTCGTGCAGCTGATACTGAGGTCAACACAGGGTGCTAACAGCCAAGCATCCTAGCTCCCTGCATGCACAATGCCAGTGGTGTCTGAGGAGCTAGGAAATGTTTCTGCTCAGTCAACTGAAAATGAGACAGCCACAGATAAAACCTGGATGATTCCTTTCCGATAAAGTTGAATTTGAACCTGTTCATTTTTAAAGAAGGCAACTTAAAACTTGACTCTAGCATTTTATTGTAACACTAAAATTTGCATAATTGTTGAAAAGTTGTCCTTACCTTCTGCACTAGATAGACACTAGTTGCTCTTTCACTCGCTACTTTATCCAGTGCCGTTTCTTCCAGTACAAAGTAGCTGACGTCTGCGATGTGAACACCCACTTCGAAGTTCCCTGAAATTGCAGAAGGCAGTCAGTAGGCTGCAGGTAAAAGTCAAATACTGAGATATTTAACTCTGACCCACTCCCTCCTCTCCCAGTGCTACCATAACATCTTTGCCTTATGCCTAGATATCACAAAAATGATACTTCTTTCCACCTCTTCCACCTGAGATGAAAACTGTGGTCTCTCAGGGGACAGCCACTGTGGGTACAACATACAAGTGAATCCTCAAACAGTGGATATGTGAAAACCCTCAAACACCACGTGGAAAAACCTTTTCAGCCAGGAGCCTGTATTAGCGAGCCCAGCCCTCATCCCTTCCCTGTCAGACAACCATAAGCAAGAAATACAGGGCCCCACACTGCAAGCACACAGGCAAAGTAGGACACCATTTCCCAGGTATGGAGCAGCTGGTCAAACACACTTTTTGGATTCTCAGAGCTGCACTTGTTTCCACTTCACCCTGGTTGAGCCCAAATTGCCGCTAGTGACCTGGGAAGTCTTCAATGACTTTGGATCAGGTTATACAGAAATGCAACCTTCCATGAGCAGAATACTCCCACTATTATCCTGCTTTCTCTTCAGATTAGATTTTTTATCCTTGAATTAATTAGAGTCCAGTCTAGAAGTATCTTAATTCAAAAGTTGGGCTAGAGAGGAGTACTGTTGAGGTTTATCGTGAGGTTTTGGCAGTAACTTGGATTTGGAAGTAGTGATCATCCTCAGCTTTGGAAGTAATTAGCACCTTGGTCCAAGAAATTCTGGTTTGCTAATCCTCAAAGAAGCCTATTGACCTTTGTTTTCTCTGGAAGGACTAGGCTAGATTTGAAGTGCTTATTTGTAGAGTAGTTCTAAGTGCAGTGGGTTCCTAATTATAACATTTGCTTCTTTAAAGGAATTTGCTAACTTCTTGGTATCTATAAATATTTTTTCTTTCCTTAACTTTTTAAAAAAGACAACGTAAGAATATACCACACCAGTAACAATCCTGTTTGTTTATACGCCTTGCAAAGAATATTATCAAAGCCCTTTTCTAGAGTGTCACGTTTTTGAAGAATAAATGGTTTACAGATGCCTTCATTATTCAGTATATCTGCCCCTGTGCCCTTCTCATGGGTAACAGTGCTAGATGTCAGCAGAGTGGGAATGGAAACGAATACAGGTGAGGATGAAGAGTGAGAAGGTTCAAGCTTGGATTAGGAGAGCCACCCAGCCCACTGAGCAGTTCAGAGAAGTGAGCATCAACCCACCCTGTGTGACTGTTTGTATTATTAATAATTGTAACTGAACTTTACAAAACTGCGTTTGTGCAGCACTTCAAGTACGTAAAGTATTATCTTGCTTTTTGAGCTGCTTTTGTACACTCAGCAGAGCACAGATGTAAAGGCAGCAGCAATGCACACAGAAGACGGGAGCACTGGGGTTTAGATTTGTCCACATAACCTCCAGTCACTGGAAGGTCCTGCAGAGAGTAAATATGATGGCAGCAGGGAGAGAGGGCAATAATCCCATCGCACACCGAGGCACAAATTCCACCAGTCGTTAGGAAGCTGGGAGAGAAAACTGCAGATTAAATGGCTCACCTCAGAAAGCTGCCTACAGCTGTGTTGTGATATTATCACATGCCTTGAAAGCTGCTCTACATGGATTAGGCATCCAAGCCTGAAACTACTTAGACAGTAAGTCTTAGACCAACAGTTCAACCAACAGGTTTAATATTACACACACTTGAAGCCAACAGACTGAGAAGGTAAAAAAATATTGAATACTTTGAAGTCAATATTGTAATGTATTGACCCTGCAGGCAAATATTGACTAAAGGAAAAGGAGAGGGGGTCATTACATCATGCCTTTAATCGCACTTTAATTCAATATGCGCACTGTTACATACATGAACTTTTTGTCCCTGGTAGAAAATCGACAAACCAAGAAAGATCTCATTGCATGAGATAATAAAACATGGAGTCAGCCAACAAAAACACATTGAGCAGAGTTAAATTTCATTCAGGTTTCCCACCAGAGCTTCTAAAAGCTGGGGTCAGCGTGAGCCCCCTGCTTTTGAACTTCTAATGGAAATCCTATCTAAATATTTTCTTACATACATTGACATAATGCAAACTGGCAGCTCTTGGGTTTGTTTTGCTCTATTATGAATCACCCTATCTCCCTCAACCCCAAAAAATCCGGACCAAGAGAACTTGAAGATACAACACAGTAACCAACCAACTCGATTTCCCTCACCTCGCTGCTTTTGAATGTGTTGGACAAAATACCAACCTGAGCCTGCACAGAAATACCTGCCTACTGTTCCCTCCTGGTTTACCTGCTAACTAAAAATTAAAGAGACTTATGGATAGAGAAATACTATTCACTAGGATTCTCTTCAAGTTCCACAGACAGTTCTTCTAGTCTCATTAATTTTTATGACAAACTCACAAAAGGAACATTTCACACTGTAAGTCTTCTTTATTTCCCAAGGGGAAAAAAAAAAGGGAATGTGGCCTGAATGAAAAGAAAAGGGAGTTAAAGTCATTTATTCAAAAAGTCTTGTCAGAGAGAGCAGAGAAAGGAGGAAAGA